>NC_056747.1:1228994900-1229239900 GCF_019279795.1 Protopterus annectens | reverse complement strand
GATCTAGTTTGTCCGCATACATGCACACACGCAAGCACTGCTTATATAACATCGACAGATGATACAAGATAAAAACAGTAGAACTCAAACCGTTCAATCTCTTCTGATCTCCAAGGCAGGGGGAAGGAGGGTGGGTATTAGGAATGAAGTAGATGGATCCCAAACATCTGAAGTTATGGTGAGTACATAACTAAAAGATGTTATGTGATCCTATCTCGCCTACATTCTGACTGATGGGACAGCCCCTAGCACCTAAATCCTGGGTGGCTCACTGGAAAACACTCCTGAGTACCGTGGAACCAAATGATGCTCGCCCTTTAGATGCCACATCCAATTTATAGTGGGAAATGAAAGTGTGTGGGTTGGACCAAGTAGCCGCAGCACAAATCTCAGAAATAGCGAGCTTGGAATGAAATGCAATAGAGGTAGCTATAGCTCTAGTAGAGTGAGCTTTGACAGATGTTGTAAGTTGCTTATTTGAAGAGGAATAAGCCTCAGTTATGCAATCTCTAATCCATTTGGCAATAGTAGCTTTAGTGATGGTTTTACCCAGTTTATTATCTGAAAAGGACACAAACAATTGATCTGTTTTTCGAATTTGTTGAGTCCTGTCTAGATAGAAGCGCAACTGCCTGTGAACATCCAAAGTATGCAAGGTGTATTCCGCTTTGTTTGAAAATTTTGGAAAGAAAACTGGTAGCTCTAGAGATTGTTGGAGACAGAGATTAGAACAAACTTTTGGAACAAAAGATGGATTAGGCCTAAGTGATACTCTATCCTTGTGAAAAATCAAGTACGGTGGTTTGATAGATAGGGCTTGAAGTTCTGAAACTCTTCTTGCAGAGGTAATTGCAATTAAGAAGGCAGTTTTCCAAGACAGATATTTCAACTCACATGTAGCAGCCGGTTCAAAAGGGGAAGATGTTAAGGCACAAGTACCAAATCAAGATCCCAATGGAGGCGCAGGATGAAAAACTGGGGTCTTAAAAGCACAGCACCTTTCATGAAAGTTTTACATAATCTGCTGCTCATCAACGGTGGGTCTATGGATTCGTGAAATTTGGAGATAGCTGCTAGTTGGACTTCAATAGTAGAGACTGAAGATCCTTGATTAAACGAGGATGTTAAAAATTTCAAGACCTCTGGTATCGGGGCAGTAATAGGGTCTAAGCCTCTGAGTTGAGCCCAGATAGCAAACCTCTTCCACTTACTGTGATACAATTTCTTAGTGGTGGGTTTGTGGGCTGAAGATAAAATGTGAATAACTTCCGGGTCCAAGGTGTGATTTCTGACTAAAGTCGGAAGTGGAGGAGCCAAGCTGTTAATTTCTAAGTGTGAAAGGACTGGTGCTGTTGTCCAGACTGATGAACCAGAGGGTCCGGAGTTAGATCCAAAAACCAAGGACCGTCCAGAGTATATTTCTGTAGGTAGGGGAACCATACTTGAGGCCAGTATGGAGCAATTAGAATCATTGTGGACCCCAACTGGGAAGCTTTCTGGATGACTTTGGGGAGGAGTGGAACCGGAGGGAAAGCATAAAGCAGTCCTGTTGGCCAAGGTTGGACTAGAGCATCCGTAGCTGCCTCCCCTTGACGCGGGGTCAAGGAAAAGAACCTTTTGCACTTCGTGTTTTGTGGTGTTGCAAACAGGTCGCAGCACGGAATCCCCCATCTTTTGAAAATCAGAGCTGCTACTGTTTCGTTCAGGGACCACTCGTGAGAAGAGAGAATAGTCCTGCTCAGTCTGTCTGCCCATACATTGGATTTTCCTGGAATGTGGGTCGCTACCAGGAAACGGTTGGTAGCCACTGCCCATTCCCACACCCTCATGGCCTCTCTGCAAAGGGGGTAAGATCTGGTCCCTCCTTGTTTGTTTAGATACCAGACCACCGACATGCTGTCTGTGTGGATAGTGATAATGCCTTGAGGGAGAAACTTGTGGAGGGCTTGTAGGGACAGAAGTACAGCCCTCATTTCCAACACATTGATATGGAGAAATGTTTCGTTTGGAAGCCAAGAACCCTGAACTGACCTGCCCAGACAATGCCCCCCGTCTGGGAGGCATCCGCTGTCAAGGTGGCCACCGGAGGGGTATAACAAAAGGTCTTCCCTGATTCAGATTGGATGGCAGAAGCCACCAGCGGAGGTCCCGCTTGCACGCTTCTGTAATCAGTATGTGATGATTGAGGGGGAGATCCTGAAAAGACCATTGTGTCGATAACAGCCACTGAAGAATCCTCATGTGCAATCTTGCCAGAGGAACTAGGAGAACCGTGGCAGACATTGAACCTAAAAGTTGCAGGACCATCCTGGCTGGGGCTTTTGATGTTAGAAGCAGGGCTCGGACTTGACCTTGTAATGTTTGTATCCTTTCGGTAGGAAGGAAGATTCATTAATTTTGAGTCTATCTCTGCTCCTATGAATCTTATGCGCTGAGAAGGCAGCAAGACAGACTTTGACCAGTTGAATGTAATTCCCAGGGAAGCACCCAGGAGATGGTGGCTTGTAGGTTCTCTAGTAGTAGATGCCTGGTGGTGGCAGTCAGGAGCCAGTCGTCCAGAAAGGGAAACACTTGGAACCGAGACTCCTCAGGTGAGCAGTCACTACTGCCAAACACTTGGTGAACACCCTGGGGCTGTGGTGAGACCAAAGGGCAGTGCACAAAATTGGAAATGACAGTCTCCCAGGCTGAAGCGCAGATACCTCCTGGACGCCTGATGTATCGGTATGTGATAATAGGCGTCCTTGAGATCTATGGAGCACATCCAAACATCTTTCTCCAACAATGGGAGAATGGATTGTAAAGTGACCATTCGGAATTTGGACTTCATGACGGACTGGTTTAGTTTGCTGAGATCCAAAATGGGTCTCAGGTCCCCTGTCTTTTTTGGCACTAAAAAGAACCTTGAGTAATTTCCGGATCCGATCTGGTCTGTGGGGACCAGTTGGATGACTCCTTTTTCTAGCAGCTTTGAAGCTTCTACGGCTGCAATTTCCTTTGACTGGGTGGTGGGTCCGGGATTTTTTTGGACGGTGGGGGTGAGTGTGTGAAGGGAATGGTGCAACGTCGCGCAATAATCCGAAGCACCCATCTGTCCTGAGTAATAGACTCCCAGGCTTTTACGTGCTTGGCAAAACGGCACCCGACTGGCTCTGGAGCAGCACAGCCGGGCAATCCCTCATGGAGTGTGGGAGGCTGAAGAGCCACGAAAGGACTCGCGATCTCCAGTGTTGCGGGGCCTCTGCCGCCTCTGGGACGGCGTCTCCCAGAAAAATTTCCCGCCTCTGCCTCTGGAAGGGGAATCTTCCTGCTGAGGAAAGAATTTCTGTGATTTATGGAACCACATCTTCCTCCTCTTTAGCCTTGGGATAAGGCCGAAAGGGAGTGGAATAACGTGCTCCTACGGCAGATAAAGTCTTTCCTCTTGCTCACAGCGGTAAGAGTGTCTTTACCTTGGGTCCAAACAAAGAGGACCCATCAAAGGGAGCGCGGCAAAGGAAGACTTGAAGGCCTCCGAAAATGACACAACGGAGCCAGGCTTGTCTCCGTAGAGCCACGCCTGTGCCTGCCGCTTGCCCGCCTTCGGCCGCATATGAAATGAGCCTCATGGACGAGTTAGAAATCGAGGTGAGGATAGCCAACTGAGAGCTAACCGACTGGGCTAGCTGCTCAGGTAGGTTACCTGAGAGGAAGTCTGACAGCTCCTTGACCAGATCCCTCTGTAGTCTGGTGAAATGTGCCAAATAATTCAGGGACCTCAGAGTAAAGGCCGCTGAAGTCAGGGTGCGCTTCCGCATCGTCCATGCTTCTAGACTCCTTATTAGGAGGATGGATGGACGCTGAAGCCTCTGCCACGCCCTGTTGGGTAGCAGATGCCACCACCATGGCATCTACAGCCACGCCTTTAAGAACTCCTTCTCGGTGGGGCAGACAAAAATTTGTTAGGGCGAGAAGGCACTGGTTCCACAGTATCTGGATGTTCCCACGCCCTCCGACAAACCAAATCCAGGAGCTCAAGGGCGGAGACACCCAGGAGGCGGAGGGCTGAGCCCCAAGGCCTTGAGGAACACCGACTCATCAGCGGAGGGGGTTTGGAATTCCAGCCGCCTCGCTTAAGGATCTCTAGAATGTCTGCAAATGAGACATCATCCGAGGATGACTGGGGACCCCTCCGCATCATCAAGATCAGTGTCCGATGTAAGAGACTCGGGGAGTCCACGTGCTTCCTCTTGCACGTTCTCTTCCTTGGGGCTCCTCCAAGATAACTCCGAAAGACCCTCAGGAGGAGGGGAACCCCAGTGGGGTAACCTCAGGCCCCGGGCCCGCTGCCTAGAGATAGGGGAACTGCCAAAGACCCAGTCTCCATGCCCAGGAAGGTGCCGTAAAGCCGTAGAGATGGCGAAGAAGACTTGGCTAAGGCACTCCTCATAGCTCTGAAGGCCGGACCCCAGAATCCTGGGAGGGTCCGGTCTCCGGAGCCATGATAGCAGACGGAAGTCCCGCGTCAAGCACCAAGAGGGAGGCTAGGAACAGACAGCATTGGTCCCAAAACGTCACCCCGGGTCCGCCGAAGAAGTCCGTGTGCAAACTCGGACCAAGGCCGGGTTGGAGTAAGGGTCGGAGCCGACCCTAGGATCTCCACTGGCTCCATCAGCACCTGCTCCGACGGAGCCGGCGGTCGGAGGAGGAATGGCAATGGAATGGGCTATCGGCTCGGCCAAGTGGGTCGGAGCCAAACAAATTTCTGAAAGACTGGGGACTGGAACAGTCTTTGGAGCACCCTGTCTATGTCCGAATCTGACATCCTTGATGACCTGGAAGAGACCGAATGGGTCCGAGTAGGCCTCTCCAACGGCTCCAAGGGACTAGGGGACCGGCCAATCGACTCGACAATTATCGGCGCCAAGAAGTGTCCAAACCAATTTCCATCGGTGCGAAGAGGGCTTCGCCGAGGAGGAAGTGTCTGAGCGGACAACCTTCATCGGCTCCGAGATCAGTGTAGCCGATGAAGGTGACCCGCCTCTTGATGCCCCAGCCGGCTCCGAACCCAGAGGAGTCGAGGCTGGAGGCATCGAGGCAGACTGTTCGCCTCGGCTCCAAGTCCGTGGAGCCGAAGGAGAAGCCTGCCTATGTCTTTTGGCGGTCGGTTCCGACGGACTGGTCGGAGCAGACGCCCTTTTCTTTTTAGCTGGAGAAGGAGAGGAAGCTAATGCCTCTGCAAATGAGGGTTTAATAAGGCCTTTCAAAATAAGTTTATTTTTCCTCTCTTGGAGGACCCTCGAGGAAAACGCGTGACACACGCTGCAGGACTCCTGCAAATGTTTGGCGCCCAAATAATACACACAGAGAGAGTGGTCATCTGTGATTGACATTTTAAAACTGCACTTAGTGCACTTCTTAAAGCCCGAAGGCCTAGGAGCCTGAGACATTATAGCAACTCTAACACAGAAAAAACACTTACTTTACTTTTTTTTTTTTTTTTTTTTTTTTTACACAAAGACTGTCACAACAACAGAAAAATCAACTAAAGGGATCCAAGAACCCTTAAGGACTCGAAAGACAATTGACTGACAGGGAAAGGCCCTTCAACTCAAAAGGGGCCTCTAGTCAGAACAAACACGCAACCACCACACAAATTTTCCACAAAAAAAAAATAACCACTCATACACAAAAGTACGATATAGCTGTTAAAACAGCTTTTGTTGAATTATTAGGAAATTCCTGACAGAAAAAGTTAGTGAAAAACACTACTTAGCTCAGCCAGCTCGAGACCACGTCTTTGCTAGTTAGCGGCAAACGAGATCTGGGGGACTGGTAGTGGTGCATCCTGGGATATAGTAAGCTCAGCCAATAAGAGACTTCGCTCTTTGGCATAAGCGTGCCGAGTCGGAGCCGAGGGATCGGCTCCGAACCCATCAGTCAGAATGTAGGCGAGATAGGATCACATAACATCATGCTTCTTTAGTGGCCATCTTGAAAGTCTCTTTCTTTGCTTACTTTTCACTACTATACAATGAACTGAACTGTTACTTTAAAGTTTTAAAATGCTGCAAAAAGGCTAATGCCTATACATCCAATACAGGGCCAGCCGGTGACCCAAAAGAAAGATGGTTGCAGACAGCAGCTGCATGGGTAGGTCTAAATGGACTGGGACCAAATCAGGTTGTGGTCAACTTTAAGTATGGCTACAGCTTTACATCAAAAACTAATTATATGTTAACAATGTGACAAAAAAAGAATGTAATCACCATAATGCTCCATTTGAGTAGTTATACTTCATTTTCTGCAACTTGTGGATATTCTGATCCATATTGGATACGAGCCGGCAACTTTTTCAAGCATCTGCTCCACGCTCCTCCCTTACCCACAATCCCTCACACCTCCTACCTTCCCTCAGATCAAGTTTGCCACAATCTAAACTATCAGCAACTCAATAACATCACCAACCAATAACAGGTTCGGGGGAAGGAGGGCAGGACAGTTGCAGAAAATGAAGTATAACTACTCAGATGGAATGTTTGAGTACATAACTTCTTTATCTGAAGTAACTTCATTTATCTGTAACCTGTAGGACAGAGTCCCCAGCTACCAAAACTCCTGGGAGGCCCTCATGGAAGGATATTCCTGAGCACCGCAGAGCCAAAGGACCCTCTAGAGATCAAATCCAACTTATAATGAGAAATGAATGTATGTGACCTTGCCCAGGTCGCTGCTGCACAGATATCATCCAGTGAAACCATAGACCAAAAAGCAGCAGAAGTCGCCATAGATCTGGTAGAATTAACTTTAACAGGACCAGGTGAGGACAGACCTTTGTCCTTATAGACTTGCAGCATACATTGTGTAATCCATCTAGCTAAGGAGACGTTGGATATGGCTTTGCCCAAAAAGGGTCTAGAAAAGAACACGAATAACTGGTCAAACTTATGAAAGGGTTTAGTTCTGTGTAAATAGAAATGAAGCTGTCTGAACATCTAGCAAATGCAGTTTATATTCACCCTTGTTCTGAAAATTTGGAAACATAACAGGCAGGTTAATCATCTGATTAATGTTGGATTCAGAAGCAGTTTTTGGCAAGAAGGAAGGGTTCGTGCTGAGTGAGACACTGTCTTTACGAAAGATCAAGTAAGGGGCACATCAGACAAAGCTTGAATCTCAGGAACTCTCCTGGCTGAAGTAATGGCCACTAGGAAAGCGGTCTTCCAGGATAAGAACTTCAAATCTACTGACGCTTCAGGTTCAAAGGGAGGAGTAACTAACACCTGCAGAACATGGGTAAGGTTCTCAAGGAGGGACTGAGTCCTTAACCAGAGGATGTAAAAGAAAGGTGCCTTTCAGAAAAGTTTTACACAGTCTCAGAGGCCAGAGCATTCATATTTTCGCCGACATGCAAATTAGAGATGCCCGCCAGTTGCACTTTAACCATGGAATAACTAGCCTCTTGTTGGAAAATATTGGCCAAAAACTCCAATACTGCAGGAACCTGGGCTGTACAGGGATCAAGGTTCATCTGAGAAACGTTTCTATTTGCTGCGGTAAATCTTCCTAGTGGAAGCCTTGTGGGATGCCACCAGAATAGCCTTTACTGAAGTTGACAGGGTCCTAGCAATCAGGGGAACTGTAGCAACCAGACAGTCAGCTTGAGGCTGTCCAGGTCGGGAGGACAGGTGCCCGAGGGATGAGAGATGAGATCCAAGCAAGGATCCAGAATCCAAAGAGGAGTTAGAACATGAGACTAGAGGAAGGGGAACCACACCGGACGAGGCCAGAATGGGACAATGAGGATCACTTTGCACCCCAGTCGGCAAGCTTTCTGAAGAAACTTCAGAATAAGAGATAACGGGGGGGTAAGCATACCATAACCCAGGAGGCCAAGCATGGACGAGAGCGTCTCTGAGAGAGTCCCCTGGCGAGGGGATCAGAGCGAAGAACTCTCTGCACTTCTCCCCATCTCCTTCAAACGCAATCGCAACAAGGCTGATGCCACACAAGGAAGATCTCCTCCATCGATTGCTTCAGAGATCACTCGTATGGCATTAGAATAGCCAGACTCAATCTGCCCGCTAAAATGTTGGAGCGTCCCAGGATGTGCGTTGCAATCAGAAACAGACTGGTGGAGATCGCCCATTCTCGCACCTTCACAGCCTAGCGACAGAGTAAGATCTGGTTCCCCCCCCGATATGTTGATGTACCAGACAACAGACATGTTGTCTGACTGAACTGCAATCGTCCCTGGGGGAAGAACAGTGTGAAAGGCTTGCAACGCTAAAAGCACTGCCCCCATCACCATCTCCAGAACACTAATCTACAATCAGGTCTCCGCCTGGGACCACGTGCCTTGGACCGTTCTCCCCAAATAGTGCCTCCCCCACCCGAGCTGGGAGGCATCTGCGGTCACTGTGGCTTGGGCTGTGGGTGCTATGAAGGGTCGCCCTTCTAAGGTTTCCAGCGATTGGAGCCACCAGAGAAGAGACGCCTTGCAGGCTTTGCTGATTTGAATTGGATAGTCCATGAGGAGGTCTAGCCTAGACCACTGCACTGCAAGGGTCCACTGAAGCACCTGCATGTGAAGACGTGCACAAGGAAGGATAGAGATTGCTGCGGCCATGGAGCCTAAGGCTCGGAGAATGTTGCCAGTCGTTGACAGCCTGGGGCCAAGGATCGCTGATACATGGGCCTGTAGGCTCTGGACCCTGTCTAGAGTAAGAAAGACTTTCAATTGGAGGGTGTCCAGATGTGACCCTATAAATTCCAATATCTGTACCGGGTTCAAGAGGGACTTGGAGACATTGATGGTAATCCCTAGGTTGACAGCAAGATGCAGGAAGGAGTCTCTGGCCATGCAAAGACTACGCTTGGTGGCAGCAGCGAGGAGCCAATCGTCTAGGTAAGGAAACACCTGAATTCCCTTAAGCCTCAGGTGAGCCGCTACGACTGCCATAACCCTGGTAAACACCCTGGGGCTGTGGTGAGACCAAAGGGTAGGGCTCTGAACTGGAAATGACTGGCTCCCAGCCGGAAGCGAAGGAATCTCCTGGAGCTTCTGTGAATTTTGATACGGCAGTAAGCGTCCTGGAGGTCTATCGAGCACATCCAGTTACATTTTTCGAGATAAGGTAGAATGGACTGCAGGGTGACCATCCGGAATTTCTGCTTGGCTAGTCAGGTTCAGAGTTGACAGGTCCAATATGGGCTTGAGGTCCCCCATCTTTTTTGGTATTAAAAAGAACCTGGAGTAAACACCTAATCTGGACTGATCTGGGGAGACCGGTTTGATGGCTCGTTTGCAAAGCAGCTTTGAAATCTCTTGCGCTGCCGCCTCCCTTGGAGCGGGTGGAACATCCGGGAGGCGCTTTGGTTGGACGGGAGGGGTAACAAATAGGATGAGTAGCTTCTGGATATCTGAAGCGCCCAACAGTCCGCCGTAATGGACTCCCAAGCTATCAGGTGCAATGTTAATCTTCCCCCGACTGCCTCCAGAGTAGGACAGTTGGGCAAACCCCTCAGGGTTGCTGCGTGGGTCTGTCTGAGAAGATCTCCCTAGACCCAAAATTCCTCGGCCTCCTCTCTGCCTCTGGGGTGGCGTCTGTCTTGTCCCCCTCTGCCCCTAGAGGAGGAGTTGTCCTGACAGTCACGGGAAAACTGATTTTCGGAACCGCATCTTCTTTCGCCCTCTCCGATTCCTAGAAAAGGATCTTTGAAGGCTAGAGAAGTGGACTCAGACAGCAGACAGAGTCTTCTTGTCCTTCTCACTCTGGGCCAGTGTGTCACATACTGTCTTCCCAAACATGGGAGAACCATCGAAGGGAGCATTTGTGAATGACGCCTTGAAGGGGTCCGCGAATTGACACAGTCTGACCAAGCATGTCGCCTCATAGTTATGCCAGTCCCAGCAAACCTAGCCGCTCCTTCTGTGGCATGGGAAAGACAAATGGAAGTGTTACATACAGATTTGAGTCTCGACATTTTCTTGGAGAATAATAGTTTGTCCTCCGGCAACAGACTCTGGGGGCGACACAGTGAACTCTGTGACTAGGTCTCGCTGAAGTCTTATGACGTGTGCCAAATAATTCCGCTCTCAAATGGAAAACGTCACTGAAGAAAATACTCTCTTCCCAAACCAATCCAGCACCCTGCACAGATATCCTTGCCCAGAGGTGGACCGAGGAACTTTCCTGCGCCTGTTCCCTCTTGGTGGCAGCTGCAACCACCACAGCATCCACCGGGGATCCCTACCACGAGGCCCGTCTGCCAGAGAGGAGAGAGGATCCTGTCCGAGCATTTTGGTATTGGCTCTATGATGCCAGGCTCCTTCCATGCCCTCTTGGTAATAAGATACACTAAGGGATCCGCAGGAGTGGACACCCAGGATGTAGACAGGTCCGTGCCAAAGGCCTCCAGGAATACTGACTCATCCGTAGAGGGTTTTGGGGCTGACCAACCTCTGCTCTGGCGGAGGATCTCCATGATGTCTCCAAAGGAGACATCCTCGGGAGGTGACCTGAGGGAACCCTCTCCATCTAAGTCAGTATCTTGTGTCAGGGACTCGGGGGAGTACAGGTGCCTCCTTTTACACGTGTGCTTCTGGGAACCCTCTTCAGTGGGACTCTCTGAAGAGGGCTAGTGAGTCATGGGGGGTTCCACTATGGGATCCACCTGGGAGTCCTCTAGCACGGGCTGTCCCTGGGACAAGCTGAAGGCAGTCGTGACCAAATCCACGGGAGCCTGGGCAGAGTTCAAGGAAACAGGCTGGGGTCTCGATCCTTGGGATAGAACCCTCTCCACCACGTCAAACACCGATGGAGAGCGCACCTCCTTAGCAACCAACAAGTAGGAAGCTCTCCCCAGCTCAGCCGAGAGGATTGGGGCCGAAGTAGAGGTAGCCGGGGTTCCAAAGGAACGGCTCTGATCAGACAACGTCAGAGCCTAAGACACCTCCATTCCCTATGATCCGACTCCCCGTTCTCAGCCCCAAGAGTTGCTCTGATCCGAACAGGTCTGATCAGAGGAACTCAAGGTAATCGCCGGCGTCGAGGCTGGAGGAACCGTCGGCGCCAAACCCCCAGCTCGGAGGATCCTCTTATCCATAAACCCTGAAACCACAGGCCAGATTGGGGAAGGAGAAATTGCATGAAAGAAGGGCATGGAGGTCCCCACTCCGGCTGGAGAGGGTTCTGGCACGACTCCCATTTGGATTTGGATCCGAATGAACCTCATCATCCTGTCCATATCTAACTCTTACAGACTCAGTCTAGAACGAGGAGGCAACAGACTCAGATCTGGCTGGTCCGTGCAATGACCTCGATGAAGGCCTCTGATCCAAGGGCTCAGTCAGCTCTGGGGAGAACCTTGAGGAGTGGAGCCGAGGAGATGTACTCCTAGTCACTTTGGAGGGCAGGCTAGGGAAAAGCTCCCACTCTGGAGACTGCTTGCAGTGCCTATCCCCTCTCTTCTCTGTCCTTTTCCTTTCGTCCCCCCTTCAACAGGCCTAGTGGGAGTTTTGAGTCCCAGCCTGAGGGGGGCTTGATCAGTAACTGAAGAGCCAAGGCTGACGTGTCTAAGGCAGAAACTGGCAGCAGGCCCTTAGCTACTAGCTTTCCTTTCTTTTAGGGCCCTAGGGTTGAACCCTGCACACACACTACACTAATGAAAGACGGGGAACACCCAGACAAACAACACACAGTGTGGCCATCAGCCGGTGAAAGCTTATGGCCACACACTGCATTTTTTAAAAGTAGGATTTGGCTGTTCAATCATATTATAAACCCACTCAGCCAAAACTTAACCCAACACTACAACACACACACTAAAGTTGGGAAGGCCTACTATACACTACTTTACTACAACTCTTGGGAGGATAAGGTGAAACTAACACACACACTAAAAGCAAAAGAAAACTATTTACTTACTACACCCAACTTGGAGCTAAAGAGATCACAATGCTGATGTACGAAGCGGCAAAAGAGATCTGGGGGAAGGCAGGAGATCTGAGGGATCATGGGTAAGGGGAGGAGCTTGGAGCAGATGCTTGAAAAACTTGCCGGCTCAGATGGATCCGAATAACCACAGGTTGCAGATAAATGAAGTTAACTACTTCAGATCGGTAGTTTGCTGCCTTACAGCAAGTATATATAAAAAAACAAAAAAAAAACAAATTTACATCCAGGACTTACCACATTATGGTTTGTTGTTGTTAATGCTTTTTCTGTACAATTCAACACTTCTCATACTATAGAATTTGTATAGGCTGTTCACTCACTGCTCCTCCACAAGATGGTCCCTTCTTTGGTTGCATACAAGGAGTCCTTTTTAACTCTGAGTCAACGCATTTTTCCAATGATACCTGGTAAGACTTTGCACTATGAAGAAAACCTTCTCTGTTTGCCAGGTACAGTGTCTGAACAAATGGTCTGCACACCTCTTTTAAAACTATCAGAACCTCAGGTGGCACATACTCCTAATGGAGGGGATCAAGGAAAGTACAGTTGTGTACCTGCCATAAATGTAGATGTTAGAGTGTATTCACTGTTGCAGTCATTACACTTGGGTTATCCTGCTGGCAGGCAACCCGCAGTTGGCCCGAGTTCCAAAGTCTTGGTCCGGCTTCGGTTGCTGTCACCTCTTCCCTGACGTCAGTGCGCCAGGGGTATATAAAAGTTGCAAGAAACACCATTTTCTTCAGTTTTTCTTGCCCCAGATGTCAGGTGCCCCCAGATAGGAAGGCTGAAAAATAAAAGTATGCCAAAAAACATGCATATACTACTATAAACATTTCCTTCATCTACAAGCAAATACACCACATAAGTTGTATAGAGTTGAGAAGTACAGAAAAGTCCCAGCAAAGAGAAGGGGGGTGGTGGGTGGGTAACCTGGACTGCAACAGTGAATACACTAACATCTACATTTATGGTAGGTACACAATTGTACTATGCTCATAGTGTTTCACTGTTGCAGTCATTACACTTGGGTAGAATCCCAAAGCTGAGGTTGGGTGGCTGGGGCTAACAAACCCTACAGAACTGCAGTGGCAAAGCCTGCTCTGGATTTAGAGTAGAGAGGTAAGTGGTAGCGCTTGGTGAAAGTGTGCACTGAGCTCCAGGTTGCAGCTTCTAAAATGTCTTTGGTTGGTACTCCTCTGAGGAAAGCTGCTGAAGTGGCTGCTGCTCTGGTAGAAGGAGGCCTAATGCCCTTAGGCACGGTTTTGCCATGCTGTGCATAACAGAAGTGGATGCAGTGTCCTATCCATT
Source organism: Protopterus annectens (assembly GCF_019279795.1). NCBI lineage: Eukaryota > Metazoa > Chordata > Ceratodontiformes > Protopteridae > Protopterus > Protopterus annectens. The sequence goes on along the minus strand of NC_056747.1, from coordinate 1,229,226,653 downwards.
TGGAGATTGTCTGCTTTGTAATAAGCTTTCCTTGTGATCCTGCAGCATACGCTACAAACAGTTGCTCAGTTTTTCTGAAAGCTTTTGTTTTGTCCAAGTAGAACCGTAGCTGTCTGTGTATATCCAAAGTGTGCAGAAGTCTTTCGCCTTTATTCTGGGGATTTGGGTAGAAAGTGGGCAAATGAAAGGTTTGGTTTAAGGCCACCGTGGAGACCACTTTTGGCATGAATGTTGGGTTTGTCCTAAGAGAAACCCTGTCCTGATGAAAAATGAGGAAAGGTTCCACAGCCATCAATGTCTGTAACTCTGAGACTCTTCTTGCTGAAGTTATTGCTAGGAGCAGAGCAGTTTTCCATGACAAGAATTTTAGATCAGCTGTGCTGGCTGGTTCAAATGGAGGCAGTGTGAGTTTTTCTAAAACAAAATTGAAGTCCCAAGTAGGTACTGGTGCTCTCCTAGGGAGTCTTATATTTTTTGCCCCTCTGAGGTACTGTCATAGTAGAGGATGTGAAAAAATAGGAGGATCCGTATTGTAATGAGCTGAAATGGCAGAGGCATGGATTTTAATAGAGGAGAAAGATAGGCCTTTGTCCAACATCTCAGTTAGGTATTGCAAAATCTGAGAAATATTAGGGACAAGTGGTTCGGGCCCTTGTGCCCGGTTCCAAGCACAGAATCTCTTCCATTTTTCTGCATAAGATTTCCTAGTGCTGGGCCTCCTGGCTTCTAAAATAACATCCATAACAGCTTTAGAGAGAGGTGCAGTCTGAGTGGCTACATTATCTGCCATGCTGCCAGGTTTAAGGTTCTGAGTTGGCTGTGCAGAATCTGATTGTATTGTTGTGTCAGAAGATGAGGGATTTGAGGTAGACGCCAAGGTGGGCCCTGGGACAAACTCTTTAGGATTGGGTACCAGTGCTGGCGTGGCCAGTCTGGTGCTATCAGGATCATTTTTGGCCTTTCCTGTCTGACTTAGTAGCACCTTGGTGAGAAGAGGTATCGGAGGGAAGGCATAGACTGTCAGGCCTTTCCAGCTGAATGATAGAGCATCCACTTTCCATGTTTGAGAGTGATAAGTTCTTGTGCAAAATTTCTGTATTTGGTAATTAAGAGGGGAGGCAAAAAGATCTATGTCTGGGCGTCCCCATGCCTGAGAGTGGTAAGTTCTTGTGCAAAATTTCTGTATTTGGTAATTGTGAGGGGAGGCAAAAAGATGTCTAGGCGTCCCCATTTCCTATCATCATACTGAACACTTTTGGATTTAGTTTCCATTCGTGAGGATCCATGAGATTTCTGCTTAGTTCGTCTGCCAGTGTATTTGTTCATGGCAAGAATTGTGCTTGCAGATGTACTTGGTAGGTCAGTGCTGTGTTCCACAAAGTCATGGCTTGTCTGCATAGGGGGTAGGAATGTGCCCCCCCTTGCTTATGTACCACAACTGTGGTATTGTCAGTCTTTAATAGCCGTCCTGGATGTATCATGTCCTTGAAGGCTGTCAGGGCATTCTGTACAGCTAGCATCTTTTTGATTGATGTGAAGATGCATTTGTTCCTTGGGCCATGTGCCCTGAATACATTTTTCTGCAATATGTGCTCCCCAGGCATAATCCGATGCATCCGTTGTTATTGTCTGCCTGGCTGTAGGTAAGGTGAAAGGCTGTCCCTTTGTTGTGGTGACAGGCCTGGGACCACCATCGAAACTCCTGTTGCAGGCAGGGTATTAAAGTTATGACCGTCTCCAGGCTGTGACAATGAGTCCAAACACTTTTTAGATACCATTGTAGTTTCCTCATATGCAGTTTTGCATATGGAATTAGTAGAATGCAGAATGCCATGAAGCCCAGGGACTGCAGAATTTTTCTTGCAGGGAGCTGGGCTTTTGTTGCCATCATTTGAAAGTAATGAGTCAGTTGCCTTTGTCTGGCGTGAGATAAGCCATCTGGGTAGTTGTATTTAAGCTTGCACCCAGGAATATTATCTCTTGAGAGGGCACTAGTTTTGATTTCTTCTCGTTTACTGTGTACCCTAGGCAAATTAGCAATCTTTTTACAAATGCCAGGTGCTTTAGAAGTGTGTCCTTGCTCTCTGCTTGAATAAGGCAGTCCAAGTAGGAATATATTTGAATTCCTTTTTGTCTACAAAATGCAATTACTGGTGCCAGGCACTTTGTGAAGATCTTGGGCGCAGTAGATGAGCCAAAGGGCAGTGCAGAGAATTGGTAATGCATTGAGCCTACTATGAATCTGAGGTATCTTCTGCAAGATTGTCTGATTGGGACATGCAGGTATGCCTCCTTGAGATCCAAGGTAACTAGCCAAGCCTCCTTGCCCAGCATGGGCAGAAGTTGTTGTAGTGTTAACATTTTGAATTTTGGAACATCCAAGAAAGTATTTAGGATGGACAGGTCCAGTATTGGTCTCCAGGCTTTGTCTTTTCTGGGTACTAAGAAAAGTCTTGAGTAAAATCCTTGTCGTGGAACTTTTTGAATAGCTCCCATGTCTATAAGAGCAGCAATCTGTTTTTGTGCCTCTGCCCAATGGTTTTGTGGTCTTTAGGACCAACCTGTCTCCAGTAATTTCAATCTAGATTTCATCTTATTAGGGGGCAAAAGTTCAGAAAGAGGGCATGAAAGGCAAGATAATTTTTTTTTTTTAGGTTTTAGGGATAGCGAAGGGAGAGAGGGAAAGACTGATGGTCTTTGTGACTCCCTAGGGATACGACAGACTTGCAGGCTTCCTGCCTCCCACTTAATGAAAATCTTGAATGAAAATTCTTAATGAAAAGCCTTCCTACTTTTCTTTGCCTTACCTCCAAAAGGCATTGCTTAAAAGGGTGGACCATGTGTTCTCATATTCCCAGTGTCTTCTCTTTGTATTTTATTTATTTATTTATTTTAACAGACTGTGGTCCAAAGAAAAGCTATCTAGATTTGCACCAACCTGCTGCATTTTGACAGCTTTGGACAGAGACCGGATATGTACGAGGGTAGTGTGACAGCAGTGAGGTCTGCGGTGGGAGTGACAGATGTGCTTAAGGTGGAGGTGGGATTACATCAAGGATCAACTCTGAGCCCTTTCTTATTTGCAATGGTGATTGGCAGGTTGACAGACGAGATCAGACAGGAGTTCACGTGGACTATGACATTTGCAGATGACATTGGGATCTGTAGTGAGAGTAAGGAACAGGTGGAGGAGACCCTGGATAGATGGAGATATGCTCTAGAGAGAAGAGGAATGAAGGGCAGTAGGACTAAGACAATATGTTTGTGTGAATGAGAGGGAGGATAGAGGAATGGTGAGGATACAAGGAGTAGAGGCGGCAAAGGTGGATGAGTTTAAATACTTGGGATCAATAGTGCAGAGTAATGGTGAGTGTGGAAGAGAGTTGAAGAAGAGAGTACAGGTAGGATGGAGGGGGTGGAGAAGAGTGTCAGGAGTGATTTGTGACAGACTAGTACCAGTAAGAGTGAAAGGGAAGGTCTACAAGAGGGTAGTGAGATCAGCTATGTTACATGGGTTGGAGACAGTGACATTGACAAAAAGGCAGGAGTTTGAGCTGGATGTGGATATTAAGATTTGCACTGGGTGTGACGAGGGAGGACAGGATTAGGAATAAGTATATTAGAGGGTCAGCCCAGGCTGGAAGGTTTGGAGACAAAGCCAGAGAGGCAAGATTACGTTAGTTTGGACATGTGCCGAGGAGGGATGTTGAGTATATTGGGAAAAAGATGCTAAGGGTGAAGCTACCAGGTAACAGGAAAAGAAGGCCTAAGATAAGATTTATGGATGTGGTGAGAGAGGACACGCAGGTGGTTGGTGTGGCAGAGCAAGATGCAGAGGACAGGAAGAAATGGAAAAAGATGATTCGCTGCGGCGACCCCTAACGGGAACAGCCGAAAGAAGATGATGATGAACAAAGACAGAGTGCTCCAAGGACTGACCTTAAAGCAGTAGCTCTGAATGAAGCATCTAAAGCATCATACTGACATTTAACAGGATGTTTACTAAGTGCAGGGCAGATTACTTGCTGGATCAAAGCAGCCTTTCTGTTCTTGTCATGCACTCTGCCCTAAAACTTAGATTTGCAAAAGCATACGCTGTCCTGCAACACCTATCAAACACTTTTTCAAGTAACCAACATTATTACCATTAGAGAGTGTATTATGGCCTGGAGCCAGTCTAATTCCCTTAAAACTATACTGTGTAATGACTCAGAGCTGCTGTAATGGAGGTCCATGGGATATATGCAAATTACCCTTAAGTAGATACAAGTGTTTCAGCTACAGTTTCTGAATGCACGACAACTTTTTACTTTTTAAATCTTTACGGATACATTTAAACTAATAAAGCCAAATCCTACTAGCTGCAGGCTTGCATATTTCAGCCTTTTTTTTTTTGACGTTATCTGTTCAGCATAAGTGGATTGTTTTGCTGACTTTAGAAACCAAACCGGTCTGTCATAAGGGTGCCTGTAACGACTCCAAACAGCATCCAAACTAGAGAGTAAAAACAAGTCGCACAAAAACTATACAGTAAAAACTGCCAAGGCAACTCAGCCAAGCAAGAATCTTCACTGTGTAATACCTTAAACCTCCTGCAGTGGAGGCTTGAGAAATACATATGTCTACAGCTAGTGGGTTTGGCTTTGCTGGTCTGAATGTACCAATATCATCATCAAGCTTTATAGCAAAAGGGAAAGAATTTTGACCAAAAGTAAAATATTCTCAGAATGTTTGGAGCCCTTGTCACGGAAATAAACAATGACTTAATAAAATCCACCAAAGTCAAGCTTAAGGCTAAAATAGCTACCAAAGACAAATCACAAGGCATTTCTAGCTATGTTCATAATCTCAAAAGCACAATGCAGCAAGGCACAGAGCAGATTGTAAACAATGATACCTACACTAAGGCTAAAGACACAGCCAACCTACTGGAAAACAAACTTGGCACTAATTTTACCTCTCACTCCCCTCAAAATATACCTGAAACTGACTCACCTCCAGCTATCACACAAGGCCAAGTCATAAAAGTGCTATCAAAATCTAAAAATACTGCATTGATGGGTCCCGGCAATATCCCCAGATGCATCTTAAATAGCATTAAGCACAATGCAGCCACACCCCAACACTGTTCAATCTTATCCTCCACAACAGTTTTGTACCAAGCTAACAACTACAGTCATTCCCCAGGATAACGGAGGGCCTTCCACAAACCCAGGCAATTACAGACCCACACGTCTGACAAGCCTCATATGTAAAGCTATGGAAAGACTTGTGGTTAATCAGAACCTCCAGCACTGGACCAGTCTCAGTTTAGATTTGTTAAGGGCAGTGTCATGCTTACTCAACCTGGTGTTTTTTTGTTTTTTTTTGTTTTTTTTAAAGTCACCAAAACAGATGAAGGCAAAATGGAGCACACCTCAACCTGGCCAAAGCATTTGACAGTTCCCCATTCAGACAGCAGAAAAGATAAAAAACTAGGGAAAAAAACTGGAAAAAAAACTGTCTCACCAGCTGCATTGTCAACTAGCTGACAGACAGGATACAGATAACCAAAACAGGGGAAGATAGCTCCACAAAGAGGCCAGTCATCAGTGGAATCCCCCAGGGTTCTGTACTAGTACATCTCCTATTTGGCATCAGGACTCTGGCTGACTGACTGCAGATGACTGCAAGACAGGAGCAGTCACTAAATTCCCAAATGACTTAGCATCTTGCAAGAAAATTTGCCTCAAATAAACTGGTGTCAAAACCATGGTCTGAAACTAAATGCCAAAAAATGCTTTACTATATCCATATTGAATCAGCTAACCCACGGAGCTACCACATTAACAATATGTTCCTAATAGTTGACCTAGTTCAGGATTTGGGAACTTGTGGGAACAGTCTTGACTTTAGGCCAACATGTGTCTATTGTTATAAGAAAATCATTCTATATCGCAAAACTTACAAAGAGATGGTGTCCAGATTTAGTGACATCAATGCCCTCCTTTACTCAGTCCTCATTAGGCCAGTCATTGAATATAATCCCCCCTTTGGCATGCATCTGTCCAGACACATGCAACAAATGGAAAGTCCACAATGATACCTTACTAAAAGAATACAAGGCCTAAATAACATGTCCTTCATGGACCAACAACGCCCTGTCACTATACTCTGCATCCTACAGACTGCCAACAACCTGCGTCTGGCATAAAAGGCATCCCTCTGACCCATTACTGATGGATTTACTGCAAATCATCAACTCAAATGGCATTAGAAATACTCTTGTCTAGAGATCTAAACCTATTCTGAGACATCAAGGGAATGGCTGGGAGGGGACAGGTATATTTTACAGAGGATACCACTGCTGTGAAACAGACTCCCCATCCACATAAAACAAAGTTCATTCCTGTCCATTTTCAAACACAATTTGAATCTATGGATAGGAAACCGAAAACTTACCCCAGAAAGTGCAGTTGTGTACACTTACCATAAATGTAGATGCTAGAGTGTATTCACTGTTGCAGTCATCACACTTGGGTTATCTGGCTGCAGGTGGCCCTCAGTCAGCCCGAATACCAGAGTCTTGGGATTTCTGAGTCGGATGCTGTCGCCTCTTCAATGACGTAAGGTCGTCAGGGGTATAAAAACATGCAGCCGATGCCATTACATCAGTTTTTCTTGCCTTAGATGTCAGAAGCCCCCAAAACAGGAAGCTATTACACGGTGTGGAACACATCCAGTAAAAAGTAAATATCCCTGCCATAAAAGATGGCCATAAAGAGAATAGGTAAAAAGGACAGAGAAAACCAGGGGGCTGGAGGGAGGGAAACTAGGACTGCAACGGTGAATACACTCTAACATCTACATTTATGGTAAGTGTACACAAGTGTACTATGTTCTTCGTGTTTCACTGTTGCAGTCGTCACACCTGGATTGATTCCCAAAGCTGAGGAAGGGTGGAGGCAGTCAAGAAGTGTTGGGGCTGGCTAGCAGGCCTTGTAAGACTGCTGTAGCAAATCCAGCTCTGGATTTAGAAAAAATAGTTAAGTGGTAATGCTTGGTGAAGGTGTGTACAGAACTTCAGGTTGCAGCTTCCAGGATGTCCCTGTTGGGGATCCCCCCCCCCGAGAAATGCTGTAGAGGTTGAAGTAGCTCTAGTGGAATGAGTTCTGATCCCCAGAGGGGTAGGTTTTCCATGGTGCTTGTAGCAGAAATGGATGCAGTGTGCTATCCATTTGGAAATGGTTTGCTTCAAAATAGCCTTGCTCTCTGCCTCTGTAGCAAAGCTGACTAGTAGCTGGTCAGATTTTCTGAAAGGCTTAGTCCTGTCAAGGTAGAACCTATGCTGCCTGTGCATGTCCAAGGAGTGCAGGATCCTTTCCCCTCTATTCTGAGGATTAGGGGAAAGGGTTGGCAAATGGATGGATTGGTTTAGAGCCACACTGGATACCACCTTGAGCATAAAGGAAGGGTTAGTCCTGAGGGGAAACCCTGTCAGCATGGAAAATAATGAAGGGCTCCACCACCATTAGTGCCTGTAACTCAGACACTCTTCTTGCTGAAGTAATAGCTAGAAGTAAGGCTGTTTTCCAAGAGAGGAATTTTAACTCTGCTGAAGCAGCAGGTTCAAAAGGGGGAAGTATGAGCTTTTCCAGTACAAAGTTAAGGTCCCAGGCCTGGGTGGGAGCTCTCCTAGGGTGCCTTAAATTGTTAGCTCCTCTCAGGAACTGCTTGATGAGAGGGTGAGAAGACAGGAGACTCAGTACTATAATAAGCTGAGATGGTAGAGGCATGAATCTTAATGGATGAGAAGGATAGGGCTGTGGAGCAGCTCTGCTAGGTAATCATGGATTTGATGAAAGTTGGGCACAACCTGCGTCCCTTCCTTGAGACCGACTCCAAGAACAATATTTTTTCCACTTTTCGTCATCGGATTTCCTAGTACTAGGCCTTCTGGCCTCAAGGATGACGCCCAGCACCTGTTTGCTGAAGGATGCTGGTGGCGTTTTAATGGGATAAGTCAGGCTGCAAGGTTTAGAGTTTGCAGCTGGGGGATGCAAAATCTGTCCCTCCTGCTGAGACAGCAGGGAAGGTGTCTGATGTAGGTGCCAGGGTGGCACTGCTGTCAGACTGCGTAGGAGTGGGTACCAGTGCTGGCGTGGCCAGTCTGGTGCAATAAGGACTGCCCTTGGTCTGCCCTGTTTGATCTTGAGCAGTACTTTTGAGTGGACGAAAGGCATAAATTGAGAGGTTTTTCCATGTAAAGGATAGGGCGTCCATCTTCCAGGCTTTGCTGTGAGGGTTCCTGGTGCAAAATGTGTTCAACTGGTGGTTTTGAGGGAGGCAAAAAGGTCCACCTCCAGAGTTCCCCACCTCTGGGTTAGAAGTTTGAATGAGATGGGTTCCAGTTTCCACTCGTTAACTCATTAACCCCGAGTACCCTCTCATGGCCGCCTCTGTGCTTAACACAGAGCGCGCCATGAGAAGACACTAATTGCAAGCTGTTATCCCAGAGTGCCTTCCAGAAGTGTGAGGAACTCAATTGCAGACCTGTGGCTGAGCTTAATGCAAAACACGCTGAAATCGTAACTGAATTTGTAATTTATCTTATGCAGTTACGATTCAGCGTGATTTTACATTAAGGTCACATTAAACTTTTACTCTAAAATCCCTTCCAAAGTAGTTGATAAAGCAAGTGGTGGCAGCCAATCGGATTCTTGCAATCCAAGTCACCACTTGCGTCACACCTCCACTCCTAATTTATAGATAAAGCATATTCTACACACGCCCATTCCTTATGCTCTTTTTTTTTTTTTTTTTTGACTTGGCTGCTCTGTTTCTTGCAGATCAATTAACTTTGTGAATGTAGCAGAAAATACATCTACACATTACTACACCACACAGTAAAGCACTTCAATCTTGCAGATTTTACGTAAATAAAACTTGCATAAACTATGTCTGGCTCAGTATTGACTACATGCTGTGACACTTGACATGCTTAGTCCTCCGTCATGACTCAGGAATTGTGCTTAGAATGTCAAAAACCGAAGAAAATAGAGGCAGTCCGCTTGCCTATATTGTTGGTGGTGTGGGTTCTTCTATTTACCTGGGCCAGAGTGGCCTGATCAACAGACTATTTGCCATCCGTCTGATCTCTTGCAGTAAGGGCAGGCTAAAGTGCTGAATGAGCACTAATGCTCATTAAAACTAGAAATCATAGAAATCAATAAATTCTGCTATCAAGCCGGAATGAGCGTTTTGTGTACTTATTTACTTGTTTGTTTAATTACTTCATTTGAGCAATAAGTAAAGTGGGCTAATGGGACAATTTTCTGCCACAGAATGACAGACAGGCACACCTACAGTAAACATGCAAGACATTTGCATAGGTTGTCAGCATTTACTAATAAAGGACAAAACAGTAATGTGTTTGCTCGCAAGTTGGCATGAAGCAGTACGACTGTACGGATCTATTGGCTGAGAAGGGTTGAATGTAAGATGGCGCTTAGCAAGATCTGAGGCGAAAAAGGAAAAATCCCCCGTAGTATTGTAAAGTTGTTAAACAATAGGGACGGTGTGAAATTGTGGGCTCTCTCGCTGGCAAGCGAGGGAGTCATTTACTGTGTAGCAGTAGTATTGGTAAATCTGTGAATCTGCTCAGGCGGTAGTCAAGGTATCAAGAGAACATTGCGAGTCTCTTTTCCTTTACATTTTTAGTCTGGACTTTTTGTATGATTGTAAGAAACTTTGGTTTTGAGATAACTGTAGGACAGTGGGCTAGGCTGTTACATGCACTGCAGCCAGCCATTCTAGTGAAAGGGCCATGCACGTTGACTTCTGGCTCTGTTGTTCGCCTACATTGTTGTTGTGCGGAGGCATGTGAGAGTGGGAGGGAAAGATATGGGTGCGCACACCAAATGGTGAAGGTTTTAAGTAATTTGTGAATGTCTTATAAACATTTTGGTTGTGAAAAGGTGATAGAAAATGCATTATTGTGAATATAAAAATTATACATACTGATTGTATCCATTGTAGCTGCTCATCTTAGACTACCGTGGTGTAATGTTTGCAACCCTGCTACTGTTCGCTGTGCTCCTTGTGCGGTTTCTAAGTTTTATGCTTTAGCGCCCTGCTCCCCCCCCCCCCCCCCCGCATTTGTGCAGATGTACTAGTTCATATGTTGTAAAGCAGAAAGATATCCAGGCTCTTTCCTTTTTGTGAAGTTCTGTTTACATGTGGGTATTGAGTCATCTAGTCTGGCCATCTGAAGTAAATGAGGCCGAGGAGGAGTGTTGCGACTCGGGGGGGCCCTTTCTGTTTTACATGTTGTCAGCACCTGGCATTTATTGTGCTGTCTTTTTATAGGATTAGTTAGGTTGAGGTGGCTGACCATGTAATTCTGATGTCTGGTAACTGTGTGACAGACAGTAGCATTTTTTTATTTTATTTGTAAAAAGGCATAACTTATAAAGGTATGGTTGCTTTGGTGGTCACTTAGATGCTGTAGTTAAATTCCAGTCTTCTTGTCTGGATGAGTTCTAATAGATAATTCTAATAAATGGATGAGTTCTAATAGGAGATAGTCTTAGAAGTTGATGTTTTTCCCAGTAGACAAAGTGAAAGGAAAGACTAAGCTCAGAGCAGAATGTTATTGTTAGTGGCTCAGTTTTGAGCCATATGCACTACTTCACTCTAATTTAGACGTGTGGTTTCCCAGTGATCAGAACTGGGATTACACCAAGCTTGAAGTTTTGTTCATAAAACGGTGCCTTGAAATTAAATGCTTATGAGAGAATGCGAGTGACTTGAAATGACAGTCATTGATGGTGTCTGTATTTATATTATCTTAATACTGTATTTCTGTGTCATGTATTTTTATATGTATACGTGTGTGTGTGTGTGTGTGTGTGTGTATATATATATATATATATATATATATATATATATATATATATATATATTACACACTTTTTTTTTTTGCGTTTGTGGGTATGGTTGAAAATGACTTAAGTCAGTTCAGCTGAAATGAACAAGCATTTTTTTTTTTACATTTTAGTTTTCTGTCTGTACAAAGCTATCCTAAGTTGTCCACTATTGTGAGTCTGTCCTCCGCTAACTATATATAATGCTAGGTAGTTCTAGTCGACAAGGTGTAGAGTGCTCCTGTATATATCATAGGCTTCTTGTCAATTTATTCTGTGGTTGTATTAATAAAATTAGATTCTATTATTTTGTATTTGTTTCTATAATGTTGTCTTGCGTTATGCTTGTTTGACTGGGGGGGGGGTCTGAGGCCTTTGCTAGTTGGATCGGTGTGGTGCCACTGTTCAGAGTGACTGCAGTGGTGGAGGTATGCCTCTTTCCTTTGTCTTACGTTGCACAGTTTTGTGCATTTTGAATCACTGGCTGAATAAATGACATTGTAGAAAAGCGTGGGTTTCATTGCCTTTCATTCTCGACAGTTATGTCAGGTGTGATCTGTTGGAGGTTGAAGACTTTCATTATTGGCTCTTATGTTGAATTATTTTGAATGGTTTATTCTAGGCACATATGTGCTTCGGTCATTGATGGAATTGCCAAACAGAATAGTTTCCAGCTTGTGGCACCATGTTGTTCTTTTATTTCCTCGTTAATAGGGTAAGTGAAAGGGTCCTGATCAGTGGACTGTTTTCAGATGTGACTTGGGCCACTTGGCAACAACAAACTCTCAGTAAACTGCAAATGAAATTTCAACCAAGAAAAATACATTATTGTGTGTTCCTTCTATACTAAACATTGCATGCTTACCTACTCATGTTTATATGTATGCATTCAGGATCCTGCATGTGACCTACAGGAATCTGCGTAATGAATGCGATCTGTAAAGTAATTTCTGTTTACTGTGTGGCATAAAAGGAATAATGTGTTCATTTATTTTTCTTGTGTTGAATAAAAGACGTGTACAGTAGAAAATCCATTTCTCTAAGTGAACATGAGAACAACACATTTTCAGAAAAAATAACTTTTACATGTGTTTAGAATTAAAATAGTTTTAGGAGGAAATTATTCACAAGGCAAAATGAAATGGCAAAGGCACTGTTAGAGCTGTAGTAGAAGATTCATGTACTGTGAAGTAGTTGTAGATCAGGACCCTTTCACTTACCTCTCCTGTTTGGTATCTACTTCTCTAAAGTACAGACTAACACAGAAGGCCTTTGGCTAATGAAGTTCGCAGATGACTGCAAACTAGGAGCCATACTGAGTCCCCATATGATGTGGACATCCTACAGAAGGGCCTCACTGAGACAGATGTCATTTTGGTGCATGTACATGCCAGGCATTATTATTGAAGGGTCATTTGGGGACATATTTCATTCTGGTGCTTGTGCATACTTTGTCATTTTATTGTAGGGGTCTCTTGGGTGAAAGTTTCACTTTGGTGCATGTTCTTGCCAGGAAGTGTTACTGAAAGGTTGTTTGGGGAGCTATTTCATTCTCCTCCTCATGCACACTTCAACATTTCACTGTAGTGGTCCCTTAGGTGAATGTTTCATTTTGGTGCATGTTCTTGCCAGCAAATGTTACTGAAGGGTTCTTTTTTTCCAGTGTGGTTAAAGTTGAGCTCATTTGGAGCTCATTTGGAGAGCATAGGCTTAATTATTTTATATATTTTACATAAATATGATCACTTAGTCTCAGATGTAGCTAAGGAATGCCTTATGGTTATCCTTAGCTAGGGATGCTAATTTTGATTCATAGTTTGCTTTAGAGGACTTTACAGGATGTCTTATCTGTTTACTCAAGCTGAGAAGGATGTGCTTCCAGTTCTGTGACTATTCCTTCATGTTCTTAGGCAGTAGTTTCTTCCTCTTATTGTATAACCTGTTTATGACAGATGTCCACCATACAGGCTGTTTTTTTAGAGGATGTTGCTTTGGTCCTATCAACCTAGGCAATGCAATTGCATAGGTATTTATACAGAGCATCGGTGTATATCCCATTACAGGTGCCCTTGCCGTCAGGAGGCATTTTTTAGTTTAATTTCTCCTGGGGGGGGGGGGTGAGGTTGATGTAATCGGTACTTTGAATGAGACTGTTTTATGATCAGACTTCACCAGGGAGGATCACACTTGTGGTGGTAAACCGATCTCCCATTTTAGTGAGTACCAGATTGAGAATGTTTGGACCCCTCGTGGGGGGTTCCAAGGCACTGGAGTTAACTAAGCCCAAGAATCTTTGGGCGAGCGTGTTAGTGCACATACAGTGTACCTAGTCCAGTCTTCATGTATGATTGTAACAATGCTAACTGATGGCTTCTGGAGAAAAGGTTATGAATTACCAAAGGACAATAATTATGATTATAGAGTTCTTTTACTTCAAAAAATGTTTAGTAAGCCACTTTCTTATTCCATCAATATCTCTAGTGATACTAACAAGCATCCCTGGTTATGTAGAAATGTTGGAATGATGGAGAACAGCAACAGTGCTGATCAATATAACCAAACATTCTGAAAGTATATTCTGATTTTAGTCTTTGTTTGTATTGAATAATGTCTGGGTGGTATGAGAGGCTTAGTATTTTATTGCTGATTGTTGGCATTGCTCAACCAGAATGTTTCCAAATAGTAGAGAGCAAACACAAAAAATAAGCATGTATGTACATATATACAAACAAATACACCATAATAGATCCCCCCCAGCTAGCTAAAAGATGGCAAATACCCTAGGAGTAAAACAGAGGGGAAGGCGGGTAGGTAATCCTGACTGCAGATGCATTCCTATCGGACATCTACATTTATGGTAGGTACAAAACTGTACTATGTCCTTCAAGGATGCATCTGCAGTCCTTACAAATGGGTAGAATACCATAGCCAAACAAGGGGAGGAGGAAAAAAAAAAAGAGAGATTATGGTGTAGTTAGGATCCCTTGCAAAACAGCAGTGGCAAAACCTGCTCGGGATCTAGAGTATAAAGGTAAATTATAATGCTAGGCAAATGTATGCACGGAGGTCCAAGTAGCAGCCTCTATAATGTCCTTGGTAGCCACTCCTCGTAAGAAAGCTGTGGTAGTGGCTGTAGCCCTTGTGGAGTGAGGCCTGATGTTCTCTGGAGTTTTCTTTCCATGGAAGGAGTAACAAAATCTAATGCAATTTCCTATCCACTTGGAGATTGTCCGTTTTGAAATTGCTTTTCCTTCCCTTCCTGTTGCATATGCTACCAGAAGCTGGTCAGTTTTTCTATTTGACTTGGTCCTGTCCAGGTAGTAGCGTAATTGTCTATGCACATCCAAGTTATGCAACAGTCTTTCTCCCCTGTTCTGTGGGTTGGGGAAGAATGTAGGAAGGTGGATAGCCTGGTTTAAAGACATTCTGGATACCACCTTAGGCATAAATGTAGGATTTGTTCTCATGGACACACTGTCTTGATGGAAGATCAGGAAGGGTTGCACCGCCATTAATGCCTGTAGTTCAGAAACCCTTCTTGCTGAGGTGATTGCCAGCAGGAAAGCAGTCTTCCAGGATAAGTATTGTAATTCTGCTGTTGCTGCTGGTTCGAAAGGAGGAAGTGTCAATTTTTCTAGCACAAAGTTCAAGTCCCATGCTGGCAATGGTGGTTTCCTAGGAGGTTTTACATTTTTAATTCCTCTCAAACTGCCTGAGCAGAGGATGTGAGAAGACAGGGGGATCCAAGGTGTATTCTGCCGAAATAGCTGATGCGTGTATCTTGATGGAGGAATAGGACAGGCCTGTATGGAAGAGCTCTGCCAAGTACTCCAGGATGTTGGCTATGTTTACCAGAGACACATCTTTTCCCTTTGCAGTACTCCAAATGAGATATCTTTTCCATTTTGCTGCATAATTCTTTCTTGTTGAAGGTCTGCGAGCCTCAAGAATAATGTCTTTAACCCTTTGGGATAAATTTGGGTTAGTTGCTCTTATGTAATGTTCCAGGCAGTCAGTTGCAGAGTTTTCAAGGTTTGGATGCAGGATGTTGTAGCTGTTCTGAGTTAACAGCAATGGGATTAGGGGTAGTGTCCACATTTGTTCCTGAGACATGCTCCTCAGTAATGGGTACCAATGATGTCTTGGCCAGTCTGGAGCTATTAGAATGATCCTTGGACGTTCCTCTTTGATCTTCAAAAGCACCTTGTGCATCAAAGGAAGTGGTGGGAATGCATATGCGGTCAGGTTTTTCCAACTGAAAGATAGTGAGTCCACCTTCCATGCAAGTGGGTGGTACGTCCTTGTGCAGAATTTCTTTAGCTGGTGATTGAGTGGGGATGCAAATAAGTCTATTTGTGGTAGTCCCCATTTTCTTGTGATGGCTTTGAAGATGTCCGGGTGCAGCTTCCATTCGTGGGCATCCGTGGTAGTTCTGCTTAATATGTCTGCTAGAATGTTTTCTTTTCCCGGTACAAAAATTGCTTGCAACTGAATGTTGTAGCTCAGAGCCACATTCCATAGGTCCATTGCCATCCGGCATAGAGGGTATGAATGTGTGCCTCCCTGTTTGTTGATGTACCACATAACTGTGGTGTAGTCTGTCCTTATCAACTGTCCTTCTTGGAGGAATGGTCTGAATGTCTGGATTGCCAATTTTACTGCCAGCATTTCCTTTAGATTTATGTGTAGGTGCAGCTGATCTTGAGTCCATAAGCCTTGTATGCACTTGTCCAGCATGTGGGCCCCCCAACCGAGGTCTGAGGCGTCAGTTGTGATGGTTTGGCTTGGTGGAATGCTGTAGAAGGGCAAACCTGTGTTCGATTGACAGGCCTGAGCCCACCATAGGAACTCCTGCTTCAGGCATGGTATTAGTGGAATTTTGGTTTCTAGGCTGTGTTTGTGTTGAGACCATAAATTCTTCAGGTACCACTGTAGTTTTCTCATATGCAGTCTGGCATGAGGGACCAGAATTATGCAGGATGCCATGAAGCCCAGGGCTTGCAGTACTTTTCTTGCTGTTAGATGGTTCTGCTTTGTTAATGCCAAGAAATAGAGAGGGAGTTGTTCTTGTTTTTCCACAGTTAGGAATGCCATCTGCTTTGATGTGTCCAGCTCTGCACCTAAAAAGGTTATTCTTTGGGATGGTATCAGCCTTGACTTTTTTATATTGACTATATCCCAGGGCTTGCAGCAAGTAAATGACTCTTTGTAAATCTTCTGTTAGCTTGTTTTTGTTGTCCGCTTGTATCAGGCAGTCGTCCAGGTAGGGATAAATTTGGATTCCCTGAACTCTGCAATGAGCGATTACTGATGCCAGGCATTTCGTGAACACTCTGGGCGCAGTAGATAAGCCAAAGGGCAATGCTGAGAATTGATAATGCTCTGATCCTGCAAGAAATCTGAGGTATCTTCTGCAATTTGGTCGTATGGGGACGTGCAGGTATGCCTCCTTGAGATCTAGAGTTACCAGCCAAGACTCCTTGCCCAGCATGGGAAGAAGCTGCTGTAGAGTCAGCATTTTGAATTTTGGAACAATGAGGAATGTGTTTAAAGCGGACAGGTCGAGAATAGGCCTCCATTTTTTCTCTTTTCTGGGTACCAGGAAGAGTCTGGAGTAAAATCCCTTTCCTTGTTCCACAGATGGTACCTTTTCCACAGCTCTCATTCTTACTAATTGAGCTATTTGTTTTAGAGCTTCTGTCTTTTGATTTGGTGGTAGGTTTGGCATTCCCCTTTTTCCTGGTAGAGTATGGAAATGAAACCTGTAGCCTTGGTCTATAGTTTGCAAAATCCACTTGTCCCTTGTGATGTAATGCCATTTCTTTGAAAATAAGGCTAGCTTTCCGCCTAAGGGTGCTGCTAGCTGTTCCCTGGTAGGCGGTGCCAGAGCCAAGTCACTGTGATTGTCCTGTTGCAGTGGTAGTGGCTGTGTCTGTGCCTCGCTGGTTGTTGCCCTGCCACTGGCGTCCCCTGTAGGCACCCCTGGATTGATTTCTGCCTCTTGAACGTCTATTCCTGCCTCTCAGTGCTTTAGAGGAGTCTGGAAAGGACCAATTTTTGGAGGGCCAGTTCCTGCTAAACCTTGGAGGTTGGACCTGTAAGAAGTCTTTCACTGTTTGGACAGATTTTGCCTTCTCTTCCATTTTCTTCAGTACCTGCTGTGCAGGAGAACCAAATAAACTGACCTTGTCCATGGGAGCATCTAATAGTTTTGATTTGACATGGTCCGGCAAGGCCTGTTCTTTCAACCATGCATGCCTTCTGATAACTGTGCCAGTCATGGCTGATCTAAAGGAAGCCTCCAGTGCATCATAGCCGCATTTTAAAGAATGGTTACTAACTTGCTGAATGTTATGCACCATTTCCAGAACATATTTCTTATCTAAAGTTTCATCAGAGGACAGTTTCTTAGTTAACTGATCAAGCATAAACTCCTGATATTGGATCATATGAAATTGACAGTTCAAGGCCCTAGCTGACAGAGTAGCAGAGGTGTATACTTTTTTACCCCATCTCTCTAAGGACCTGGATTCCCTTTCAGAGGGAAGGATTTTAGCAGAGGTAGATGCTACTGCCTTAGGCCCCTGGGAGATAGTCTCGGGATCTGCAAAAGGAGCCTTGTATAAATGGTGATGTGTGTCCGGGACCCTGTAGAACCTATCGGGCTTAGCAGGGGCTGGAGGTAAGGAATCAGGAGCAGTACAAGCATCATTAAATGCATCATCTACAACAGAAAGAACTGGAGGTATAGCTAAAGGCTTATGTTGTGGTAAATGCAAAAAGGTCCTAAGCCTTTTCCTGGAGTCTGAGAAATCTTGGCCCTGCCACTGAAATTGTTCCCTCATGGCATGTAAGGTTTCCCCAAAGGAAAATTCCTCAGGTGGAGAGGCAGAAGGAATCGACTCTTCAGCATCAGAGTCTTCGTAAGGAGAATAAGGAGCCTCTGGAGGGTCTGTATTGTCTGAATCATCCGAGAAATCATCCGTGGATACTGGCTCAGGGGGCTCTGCTCTAGGTCTCTTCTCTGGAGGTGGTTGCGAAGCCCTGTCTGGATGAGGCTGGGATCCCCTAATTAAAGAAATGAGATCCTCTGCCAAAGAAAGCATTTGGGAACTGGAGCTGGGCCTGTGAGAGGGGGGCTTAACAGGCACAGTCTTAGAAGCTTTAGCTGCTTTAGCCCTGGCAAAGGCCTTAATGGACATGGCTGCGGGAGGCCTAGCAGCTCCACGTGCAGGAGTAGATATATCCAAGGGGATAGTGTCCGATAATTCCTGAGAGACCACAACAGCAGGTTGGATTTCAGAAGCCGATTCTACCAGGTTAGAAGAGACCTCGGTAGAAGGCATGGTTTCAGCTGAAGAAAGAACCGCTTGCTTGGTTTCGGCCGAAACCGAGACACTCGCGGTTTACTTAACCGCGGTTTCGGCCGAAACCGCGGACCGCGAGTGTCGGCCGAAACCGCGGACCGCGAGTGTCGGTCCTTTTCTTTGCGTTTTTTGGAAATTTGTGTAGTCGGAGGATCCGACGGCATAATATAGGCAAAATCAGAGCCGAAAAACTGCTCAGCAAACTCCGACCGACGTCTAAGCGTCCGTCGGTTAAAAGAAGCACAGGCTAGACAAGCTGCTACGTCGTGGTCTGGGCCTAAACAAGGTAAGCAGTAAGAGTGGAAATCTTTATGAGGTATTTGTTTCCCACAAGTTAAACAGTTATTCACTTTTTCTGACATCGGCTGAGGCAAGAAAGAGTCCCCAACGGGGTACTTAGCTTTTAGAAGTCTTCAAGTAGTATTCGTAGTAGTAATCTCTGGATCTGACCGACCGGCACTTGTGAACAGCTTCTGCTTCGGGCGCCACGCGGCAAGAAAGACTGAGGAAAATGGTGTCGGCTGATGCCTTTATACCCGAAGAACTGCAGCTATGACGTCGGGTGAAGTGCGACACCAGCCGAGGCCAGACCCAGATTTTGGAATCCGGCCGACCGAAGGGCTGCCTGACGACAGGACAACCCATTTGTAAGGACTGCAGATGCATCCTTGAAGGACATCTTGGCATAAATCCCTATCTCATCAGGTGGGAGGCCAACTAACTCACAGACAGGACCCTCAAGGTCAAAATAGGTGTCTCCAGTTCCCCAGGGATCTGTCCTGGGACCCCTACTGTTTTGGTATCTACTACTCAGAGGTCCTGGCAAAGACAAAAGGCCTGTGGCTGACCAAGTTTGTGGATTGTAAGTTGGGTGCTGTCACTGACTCTCCAAACGATAACATATTGCAGGAGGGTCTCAAGCAAATAATGACCGGTGACAAAAAGTCATGGCCTGAAGCTAAACACAAAAAATGTATCACACCATTCTGCAAAAACACTGCCCCAACTGATTAGCACATCAATGGCAACCTCATAAGCACACAACCCTGTGGTGAGAGACCTGGGTACTCAGGTTGATAATCTCACATTCGACCATCAAATAGCGGCAGTGGTCAGAAAAGCCTTTTACTTCTTTCGTCTCGTAAGCAAAGGGTTTGCATCCAGAAAAAAGGAGGTTATTACCTCTCTATACTCCTCCCTGATTCGATTAATAATTGAGTATAACACCCAGTTTGGTATGAACCTCTCCAAACACCTGCACCAACTGGAAAGGCCACAGAAATACCTCACAAAGAAAATCCATGGCCTCCATTACCTGCCCTATGCAGACAAGTTCAAATCACTGTCACTCTACTCAGTATCGTACAGATCAATCAGAGGTGGTCTCTCACCTACAGGGCAATCCCGGACCCTGCCCTACTACAGATGCTCTATATCCACAAGTCTAACTTCGCGCACATTATCCGCTTGAAAAACCTGAATCTAATATACAAAACCTGCTGGACAGACAGGTTTGCCTCCCAGAGGCTGCCCAGTCTCTAGAATAGACCTCCCATACATGTCAGAGTACCTCGGTGGCCCTCTAAGCGCAACCCTGGATGACTGGATGGGAAAACAAATTTTTGCCTCTGGGATTCCACCTGTGTCCCTCACTGAAAGGGATAACAGGTGTTGACGGAGGTTTCTTTTTGGGGATAAACTTTTGGCTAAGCTTTTAAGGGCCCCAGGGCCATTAGCCTAGTAACCTCCTACAATCCTACGGTATGATCCCAGTTATAGGTTCATAGGTAGGTACTAGGCTATTGGCCCTAGGACCTGTATAAGCCTAGCCAAAGGTACCCTGGCTTTCACCACCCAAGAAAATTATTTTCCTGTGCCACTGTCGAGCAGAGCCGCTTAAGTGATCCCTGGGGCGAATTCCCTATCTCCCATCCAATCAAGATTTCTCTTGAAGAGTGCTAATGAGGAGCTTTGTTTGATGCAGATAGGTAGTTTGTTCCAGAGTATGGGAAGTCTCTGGGACAGGAATCCATCCCTCCAGCATGTTCCGCTCATTGGGGGCAATGTATAATTACTGACCAGATGGCATAGGTAAGGCTCATCTATAAGTATATGAGATAGGTTATTTCAAGCACAAAAAAGGAAACTGGTCAAGATTAAAATGTCTCAAGGGCAGCTAGCCTAGTACGTATGAACCTATGAGGACGTAAAAAGTCATAGGCTTTCAGAAGCCATGTAGCTGAAGCGCTTAGGGCCTTGAGGGATAATATGCATTTTAACCCACTGACCTCCATCAAAAGAGGTCACAGGTATTATACATGAAGATTCCAGCTTGGCTGGGTTTTTCTTGCAGTTTTCACTGAATGGTTGTGTGTGAGACAACTTTTTATCCTTTGGTTTAGACATTCATACTACAGGGGCACCATGTCCAGGTCTAATTTACAGCTCTTAAAAAGGAATTTTTGGAAAGCCTGCTCTCTGTATTAAAAAAAAAATGGACAGATCTCTTAGAAACAGGTAGCTTTGAGCCTGGCTCTAAGCTATCTGGATTAGAAACATCCAAAAGTGACTCCTGGACTGGAGGAATGGCAAAGTTTGGTAAGCCGAACCCCAGGAGGCCCATGAATATCTTCTGGGGAACACAGGCCTCAAAGGCTTGGGCTTGCCAGAGAATATGTTCTCACAAGAAATGTCCTTGGGGGAGAGCAAGAGGCTAAGGTGCCCTTCACACTGTCTGGATTCATAAGCTAATGGGATCTATAGGCCAGATTCTTCCCATCACCCTCAGAAATCAGATCGTCTCTATGGTGTGCTTTTCTGCTTAGGCGGCCTAACTCCAGACACAGTCTGCTTAATCTGGATGGGGCTGAAGGCTTTGGAAAACATGGAAAAAGCTCTCAGCCAGCTTAGTCCAGTTGCGAGATACAAGCACTGATGGGATGGAGTCTCTGGACCTGCCATATTGGCAGCTTTTGCTAGTCAGAGGACACAGCCTCAGAGGTGGCCTTATGTTTAGCAGCAGTCAGTCTATGCAGCCTTAAAGGGAAAGCCTCTAGATTCTGACTTATGTAGCTATGTCTCTGACCTCCAACAGTACAGAGGGACAAACCATCCCCCCCTTGCTTAATAATGGGGAAACACACCTGGGGGAACAGATCTGCACTTTCTCCAAGCAAAAAGAAAGGACTTTGGTATGGTAAAACATGCTTTCTACATTAGGCGTGACAACCTTCCAAGGAGAACTGACAGACACCTCCCCATTACCATCACCTGACTTCATTACAACCTTACCTCTCTCAGCGGAGACAGCCACCTGGTTACTGTCCAATGACACATCTGACTTCTGCTTCAGGGCTGCAATTCTCCTTTTCTTATGGCACAGCAGGATGGTGTTTCACCTCACATGCAAGGTCTTGGGCCTAAATTCCTGGCAAATCTCACAAGCACTTGCATCATGCTCCACATCTAGGCAATACATGCATTTACACCTGTCCTTAATGGTCACTTACTGACATACTTGCCTTTCTCTGATGGCATGCCCAGTACCTCTGTATCAAGGAAAGATGCTCAAGAGAAGTCTGCAACCAAACATATGCAACAGACATCAGATACTCGAACAATTACAGCACAGCTTTTTCTAAGAAAATACAGGAAAAAACGAACTTTTCAATGGGATTAGTTATCCAGTTCAGAGTTTAAATCAGTCATGACAGAGCCCGACAAACTACTTGCATGCCTTGCAAAACATACAATGCATACTGCAATAAAGAACTAAAGGATGACCATCCACACATTAACCTTTATAGCAGGTGCATGCCGATGTCTGCGGTATAGATGATACTGGATTACTGGCTGGAACAAGGGGACGGTTGCTTGCAACTGAAAGTCTAGCTGGACATGCACCTCAGACTACAGAAGAGTGCCCTAATATAAAGAACCCACATGAACATCTTACTATACCTGCAGGTTTTCCAGTACATTCACTCTTGGGATATTGGCAATGTCTGGGATTTCTACCACAAAAGGCTCAATGCCCAGTCTCACTTCTAGAGCTTTTCACATCTAATGTGGGTGAGATGCCCTACCACCTGGATGCTAGCAAGTCTGTGGAATAAGGGGAATACCCATCCACATCATCTTCAATTCTTGCTTGCCCGTTAGCTTTAAGGGGGCAGGGTTAAAATCCATGCACAAACTGTCAATGTGGCATAAGTCACCAATAAGCGCAGACCAACCAAACGGATCCTCTAAATTCCTTCTCCAGATACTGATCAACAAGAGGGGGGGGCACCTATAGAGGTAAGCTAAGGAGAAAGGTAACTGCGTTCCCACTCCATCCATGACAGCTACAAGAAGGCTAGAAAATACTAGTAAGAAAGATGACACCAAAACATTTACAATTTCTCCTAAAACAATTGTACTACATTCAGCACACTGTTCACAGATCCAGTGGTAATATCTGGGAAGACTTCCTGAGATTACAGGCCACTATATGTCTGGCCCCAAGATTATGTGGTTTGCAAAAAAAAACTGTACATTCAGACAGTGGGAAATCTTCCCTGGCTTTCGTGGTAATGCTCAGAGGTCAGAATGCTTGGAGGAAGGTGAGAAAAAAGACCAAGTGGCTGTTTCCAAGACAGACTGAAAGCAGACACCTTTAAGAAAGGCAGTAATAACGGCTGCTGTGAATTTTGTGGAGTGGGCTGTTACATGCCCTGAAGAGTCTTAACATAACGCATAACGGGAGATACAGCAAACCTCCCATTTAGGGATCTGTTTTCACACGTGCCTGCTTTTACTACCCTTTACAAAGGCTGTGAACTGGCTTGTTCTCCTTTGTGCTCTCATCCTTTCAAGGTAAAATTTCAAGTTGCCTATGCAAATCCAGGAAGTGTCAGATCTAGCTTCTTTGTTTTGTGGGTAGGACAGAATGGGAGGTTAATCTGATTTAGAAAAAACTACTATGGATATGAATGACAGATTGCTAGTAGGGTTGCTACATTTTCAAATGGCCAAAGTGGGACATTTTCAGTGCAAACATCAGATTTTACAGGCCGACACATACCCACGGTCAGTGCAAAGGATTGAACTTATTTTGCCTAAATAAAAGCTTATTCTTGTAGCATTTTAGTTGCTTATTCGGTTTCTTATAACATTTAGGTATTTTAGATACAGAATAACTGTTTTATGCAACTATTACATAAAATATAGGAAATAATTATGTCCTACAATCTCAAGACATTTGCCATTTTTAATATTTTTTGTCAGGACAACTGCCCAAAGAGGGACTGTCCCTAGCAAAGTGGGACAGGTGGTAACCCTAATTGCTGGTGTGTTACCTGGTCCTTGTGAAAGAGGAGAAAAAATGTTTTCATGACAGCATACATTTCTAATATCTTTCTGCGGAGATGCAATGACCACTAAAGACAGTTTTCCTGGTCAAGTTTATGAAAAGTGCTGCAACTGCTAGCTTAAAAGTTGGTAAAGTTAACTCCCCTAAAACAGTTAAGGTCCTATGCTAGTCCTATGTCTTGGAAGAACCAGATGCAAAACCTACCTATTAAGGGATTGCTTTACTGAAAGAATAGAGGGTATCTGAAAGTCACAGGAGGAGACTGCACACAAATGTAACTTCAACTGAAGCATAATCCAGATTTGTAAGGAGCAGACAGATAAGGAACAAGGGCACTCTCCATTCCACCAGAAAGAGAAGAGTTTGCATTTTCCTAAATATGATGTTCTTGTATTTGGTTTTCAACCATATCTGATGACAGAAAGCATGTACTCAAAGAAGATAAAAGCCAGATCATCCAAGCTATCAACCATAAAGATCTTCTGGCTGGGATTTCTGAGTGGCCCGTTTTTCTGTTTCAAAACATCTAAAAATGATGCAGCAGAACCGACATGCTGTAGGAGGGAAATCCAGTGCTATCTTAAGTCGAGAGAGACACATGAACTGCAGTTTTGGCCTGTCCTACTTCACCTTCTCTATTACTTTGATATGAATAATAAGAGGGAAGGCATCCTGAAACAAACCTAACCCAGTTTACTGAAAAGGTGTCGGTTGCCGAGCCCCTTGTAGTTTGCATGCCCATGTAAATTTCTTAGCTTCTTGATTTCTGGAGAAGCAAAAAGGTTTACCTCTGGCATAGCCCACTTCTAGACCAATCACTGCTCAAAATCAAAAAAGCGACAGCTTACCTCTTTTCTGTTCAACTGGTCTGCTAGAATACCCTCCTCAGAATGGATGGAAGATGCCCTGAGGCTCGGTTTTGACTCCTGGAATAAGTACCATGTGCCATAGCTAGTCTTAATAAAAAGTGAGTGAATTCTGCCTTGCTTGTTGACATACCACATCAAACTGTTGAACAGTCCAGAAAGATATGCAGGGTTCTTGGCTAACAGGTCTGTTTAGGATAAGACTTCCTAAGGCAAAATTACTACCATCATCTCACTGAATCTGATGGGTTTCTTTTCAGAGTTTTGTTTTCAGGTCCCTCAAATCCTTACTTTCCCTGACTGGGCTCCCCCCATGCAACTTCTGAAGTCTGTGAGGAGCGTCTCTGTGCCTGGGGCCTAACTGAATAGAATCCTCTGACAGATTCACCTGCTTTATCCACCATGAGAGTTCTTTCATGATACCAGGCAGTAGACAGATGAGGCTTCTGTCGTGAGTGGGCATGCTAACACCATTTCTTCCTTGGGTATTACTGCATTTTTCTCAAAAGACACTTTGCCAGGACCATCATCAGGACAGTCAATATAATGTACCCCACAGTCCTGAGAAATGATCCCGCAGTAATCTGGTTTTGGTGTGCTACAAAGATGAAATATGGTGTCAGGAAGAGCATTTTCTCTGCAGGGAAGGAATGCGCTCTAGTTTGCAGAAGGGCTCTCAGGAACTGTACTTCTCTGGGAGGATATTAGTTCAGTGTTGAACAGACTAGAGTCCTAGAACCTGGAAGCAAGCCAGGGTAAACTGCAGCTCTGTCTGCATCATCTCTAGGGCTGGTGCCAGAATCACATAGTCATTCAAGTGGAGTGAATGTGGATGCCCTCAACACTGCACTAGGCAGCTAAACATGAACTTTGTAAAAACCCTCGTTGCAGTAGAAAAAAACAAAGTGGGCAGAAGAAAAATCATATTGAGCAACCTGCTTCTTTGAAACTCAGGTACTGCCCGTCTATAGCTATTATGGAAACAGGCTCGTTTCAGCTGAAGGGTAACCATGAAGGCTTGCAGCAGAGAGGCAGAAAGGCCTACAAAGGTTAGCATTCTGAAAAATTGGCACTTCCAAGAACTTCTTTCAGTCTTGGCTAGTCTAAGATTAGTTTCAAAGACCCAATTTTTCATTGGTCTAGGAACATTTTTGAGTAAACCCTTATGCCTTCTTTCTGCTCTAGTACTCTCTATAGCACATCCCCACCCAATCTCAGAATATACACAGATTTGATTAAATGCCTTTCCTCTGAGTACTTGGGGAAATGTCAGAGAACCTTGGTCTTTATAAACTGGAGCCTGTATATTTCTCCCAAGATTATTAGAACATAAATGTTTCAAGTGATTTTGCTACCACTCTTTTTAGCAACAATTCCAGACAAACTTCTACTTTTCTGGTAGGACTGGAAAGAGACCATGTGCTTGGGGACAGGGTGACTGGGGGTGGGATTTAAGGAGTAAAAAACTTTATACGTATGGATTGTTGGGCATTTCACAGCCTAGAATGGCAGAGGTGTAGCCCTTCTTCCTTAAGCAGCTATTACTGTACTTTCCCCATCACTGGGAAGAGATCATTAGATGAAATCTCAGTAGACTCCATCTCACAAGACAGAATTCATGAATACCATAGCTATTTATCAGCAACTGAGTTCTGACAGGCATCCACAACCCTGCACAAACAGACAGAATTGCTTGAACAGGGTTTGGATCTGGCTCCCAAGTGTCATTTTACTGGAATAATTGCCAAGTTGTTTATTTTACTGGAACACCTGCTAAATGGTTTGGGTTTTGTAAACCTGGTTCTCTATACCTTTTCTAGACAGAGAAGTCCTTACTCTCAACTTAAAGAAATCTCATCCTTCTGACAAGAGAGGAAGACATCTAGTCCTTATAGGCAGGTTCATTTGTTTCTGGTTCAGAGGAGCTCAACTTTTGGGGGAGGGGGGCTTTTCCAAAGTAGGGACCCTGATACTGATGGGTGCAGAATTTTTTTTAAAACACTAAGACATACAAAAGCACACATTAACAAAGAAGAAACCCATACTAACATTTTTTTCTATTTACAAACATTAAACATACATATGGATACATTACTTACAGCTATTCCCTTTTTATCTTCATTAATTTTACATTCCCATCCCAAATAAATTCCTAAAACACTTAATTTGTGCACAACTTCTCCTCTGGTTGATAAAAATATGCCTCAAACACCACCCCATTTACTACATGGGATCAGGGTGTCGTGTCAATTGTCACGATCTCTTCAGTGCCACTTTCCTACCTTTGACAGTCATGCTTGACTATTGCAGGTCTTTATTCACGCATCCGCCTCATTTGCTGGATGCCCTCATTTCCTCTTGCCTTCTTCCTGTCTCAAATCTTCACCAGATGGTGGTATGCTTTTTTGCATGTGGAAAAAAACACTAATCTGTTCTCTGACTTTCTCTGCAATTGGACATGCTTTGACTTCTGCTCTGATGTCATCTTGTCTGCCCCACAGTGTGCATCTTAATACCCCTGTATATGGCATTTCATCTTCATCACCTCTAGCTTCCTCAACTGTTTTCCCTTTACTGTCCAAGTTTCTGTACCATACTATAGCACAGATTGCACCACTATTTTGCGCATCTTACTTTTCGGCTTCTTTGGGATTTTTCTGTCATACACTACTCCTGACACGCTCTCAGTTGGCTGTAGCCCCTCCAGTTCTAGCTTTGGCCTCCTTATTCAGACTTTCCTTTACCTCAACCAGCCCTCCCAGATACTTGAAGCTGTTAACCTGTTCCACTATTTTCCCTACTACTCAGTTCTCAGCTTCTTCCGATTTTTCCCACTTGCCATCATTACAACAGCTTTATCTACACTCAGTTTCACACCATGGGACTTCAGTTTTGCATTGCATTCACCTGTCCTTTGCAGAAGTTCTTGCTCAGTCTGCCTGTAGCACCATATCAACTACACTAACTTTGTTTCCTCCAACCTGTTTGCTAATGTGGTCCACCACCAGTATGAACAGAGCTGAACCCTGAAATGCACCCACTCCCACTGAACTCCTCAGAGTCTGAACATTGCTCATACTTTAGTCACTGGGTCCTTGTACATAGCCTGCACTAATTCTACCAATGTTTCTGGGATTCTGAACCACTGCAAGACTGCCCAGATCAACTTACTTCAGATATTATCATACTCTTTCTCCAAGTCTATGAACGTCCAGATGGACAACTCTCTAGTTTCTTCTCAACTATGGCTCACTGCAAACATCAGGTCAGATGCGTTTCATGCTGATATGAATCCAAACTGCTCATCTCCCATCTATACTAGTCTGCATATTCATTTATCAACTACCCTCCCCAAAACTTTCATGCAGTGTGACAGGAGTTTGATAGCTTTGTACTGCCCACGGTTGTGGATGTCCCCTTTGTTCATGTACATTGGCACTAGTATGCTTATTCTCCATTCATTTGGGATACGTCCTTTCCATACTGCTACTACATACCCTTGGGAGCGACTTTTCCTTTCTCTCACCCCACATTTGGTGATATCTATTGTAACATCATCTGAGTCTGTTGCTTTCCTAGACTTCATTTTCCTTAGTGCTGTTCTTACTTTTTCCAGGGTGGCTTAATCATAGGCTGTGTCTGGGGCAGTACAGTTTGAGAGGTTTTATTCATTCAGACATAGGAAAAGGTGTTGCAGAAATTGATAAATGTGGAGCAGTGTGGCTGATAAAAACATGCCCGACCAGTATATAAAACAAAAAGGACTAAAAATGTCTTCACTGTTTGTATCCTACTATCTACATTGAAAAACAAGAGCTTCAAGTTTCTCAGTTTTACATTTTTTGTTTAGTCTCTTCCCAGATATCCTTAGCTGTCGTAACAGAAGCATTTTTAATCCATACTCCTAAATACGTCATCTTATTGTACCCCCATAATCATGGGCGTAGGTGCATAATTTACAGCTATCGTCTTTGTTTTATCTTCATTAACTTTATTCAAAAAACACATTAAACTGTCTCAAAATGTTCCACAATGAGATGTCATTTTCTGATCAGGTGCAAAATAATTCAATCCGCAAAAGCCATCTTTTCTTAAGCATGCCAATTATATCCTTGAATTTCTAATTCCCTCAATTTTTTTACCACTCCAAATATAAAGCAAATAAAAGGGGAAAGAGGACACCTTTGCCCAATTCCTCTGTTCAAACACAGCTTAGCAAGAAATGTACCCTCCCACTTTAATTCTTGCCTTCAATT
Organism: Protopterus annectens; assembly: GCF_019279795.1. Classification (NCBI taxonomy): domain Eukaryota; kingdom Metazoa; phylum Chordata; order Ceratodontiformes; family Protopteridae; genus Protopterus; species Protopterus annectens. Next base: position 1,229,197,907 of record NC_056747.1, on the reverse strand, counting down.
CCTCATATATCCTATTAACTATTACTGTATCGGGGAATGCAAAGGTCTCTACTGCCCTTCTCAAAATTCCAGCTTCCTCGGTCGACTGCTTTCTCTGCATCAAGACCCACCAAAAGCAGTGGTATTTTCTTGCATTCTGCTTCCCCCTGGATTATCATTACTCTATTAATATTGTCAAATGTTTGCCTCCCCTCCACAAAAACACACCGAGCCGTATTTATCAATTTCAGCTACACCTTTACCATTCTTTTAGCTAGAATAGACAAACACTTTACAATAAGGGTTTAAAACTGAAATGGGTCTACATGAAGCTGGGTCTTGTAGGTCATCATCATCTTTGAATAATACAGCCCCCACAGCTTTCTTCCAAGACATTGGTTCTTCCCCTCCTTTTAAAACCTTGTTAAACAAAATCTTTCTGATCTTTACCACTTTCTTCCTACAAACTTCTACAGGAATACCAGATCTGTTGTTGGGAGACTTTCCAGCACATGAATTATGCATCACCGTTATCTCATCTTAGGTATTCTATGAATATTTCCATTTGGGCATTTTCATTTCCAGGTTTCTCTGCTTTGTAAAGATTTTAATGAAATGTCTGAAATACCTTTGACACCTTTATAGGATCTCTGGTTATTTTTCTTGCTACAGGGAACCCTAAGCCTGGCAACAACCCTTTCTAATTTCTTGTGTCCAAGTCATTGTGCTAAAAGTTTTGGTTTTCTGGAGATAATCAAAAAGTCACTTAACAGCAATCTTTCTAAACTCATGCACATTATCCAAATACTCTTTCTCTATAGCACTCTACAGTTTCACTTCTTGTTCTGAGAGATTCACCTTATTCTGCAATACTTTAACCTCTGCCAGACACTAATGCCCAATGCTTAACCATAATTCTCACTTCTACACCATCTGTAAACTCCAATTTCATTTTATCACACTCCCTAGCCATCACTTCTGAAGAAATCTCTATCTTCCCTAAGAATTTTCAAATAATTTCCACTACCCCATTCCTTAAATGCTTCTCTTTTAAACAGGTAGGAGGGAAAGCACCAGTCTCTTATTTTTACTTCATTACCCTGCACATTTCTCTTAGCTTTTACCTGTGCGTGATGGATGTTGAAGGTTCACTGCCAGGTAGGTCATACCAAATCTCCACAAGAAAAAACAGCCTTTTTTAGATATATATTAAACCATGACACTAAAACAAGACAAAACGTATCCTCATTTGTTATCCAACAGACTATCAACCCACACCACACACCAGTCCTAAAGCCAAACTTTTTGATAAAATTTTAAGTAAACTTATGTGCATCGTTGTACAGTACAGACTTATAATCTGTGGAGATATCCACCCCAACCCTGGCCCTATTACCCTTAAACCACCATCTAATAGAGATAGCTATAACAAAAATATAATCAGTAGACCCACCAACTCCCTCTTGATTTGCCATCTTAATATAAGAAGTATAAACAAAAAAATACATGAACTTCATGCCCTTTTAGATGTCTATTCACCTGAGATATTATGTCCATCTGAAACCTGGTTAAAACCATCTACCACTGATAATGAAATTCTTCCACCTGGCTATAACCTACATAGACAAGATCGGGCCACGAGGAAAGGGGGGGTGGGGTGTAGCCATCCTCTATAAATCTGAACTAAACGTAACTATTGAAACTATCCAACCACCTCAGATCAAAAACTCTGAAATATTGGCTACCAAATTTCATCTGAACAAAAGTAAAAGCATTAATATCTGTATGTACATTCCCCCAGAAAATAATGTAGCTACACTAGAGGATACCCTTCACTGGCTATCCTCTCAGTATACCCAAGAAACCCTAGTTCTGGGAGACTTCAATGTAGACTGGGACTCCTGTTCATCAAAATCCCCCTCCATTCATATTAACCTTCATGAATTCACTCAAACAATAGCCACCCCTACCAGAATTGACAAACGGTCCCATAAAGAGAGTATACTGGACTGGATACTTGTAAATAGTAACCCCCTAATGTACACTGCAGGCACCCTCCCAGATGATCATCTCCTAACCTATAGAATTAAACAAAAAGCTAATACCCCACAACTACCCTTGCTCAGGAATGTTAGAAGCAAAAGAGACCTTGATCCTGCTAAACTTCAATTGGAACTTAAATCCTGCAACTGGACTATACTAAAGCATCTCACCTTAGAGGAAGCTGTAACTTACTTCAACAACAAATTTATCAAAATCCTAGACCTACATGCTCCTGTCCGCCTAAAAAGATTACAAGGAAACAATGTTCCTTGGCTTTCCAAAGAAACAAGAACAAAAATCTATAGTAGAAATAAACTATGGGCCACCTGGCGAACTACCAAAAATCCCCAGGATCATAATAAATATAGACATGCATGGAATGAAACAAAAAGACTTGTACTACTGGATAAAAAATACTACTACAGTAGGCTACAGATGAATAATCAGAAAAATCCTCAAAAATTTGGGGCTGGGATCAACAAATTACTGTATCCAGGTAAAACATCAATGCCTAACCCAACTACCAAATCAAAGAAGACGCCAGAACAGGTTGCAGACAGCTTCAATCACTTCTTTACTGAAACTATTCAAGCTCTTGCCAGCCAAATACCTCAAAGTTCCCTTGATGAAAAAATTACAACTCTAGTAACCAAAACCTATTTTGCTTTCAGCCTGTACCAACCTCCTTTATATGCAAGCTTCTCAAAAAAACTAAAACCCACCACCCTATCTGCAGACCAACTCCCAGCTGAATATCTACAAATGACGGCTGATGCTATTGCCTTTCCAATCTCTATCCTAATCAACCGAACCATTTCCGAAGCCAAAATGCCCAATATCTGGAAAACATCTTATGTCATTCCATTACATAAAGGAGGTCCCTCTACTGAATACTCCAACTACAGACCCATAGCCATACTCTCCCCACTAGCCAAGATAATGGAGAAATGCATACATAAACAACTTATGCAACATCTAGTCCAGAATGACCTGATGGCTGAGACCCAACACGGCTTTTGACCACATCATAGTACTACCTCTGCCCTATTATCCTTCACCAACACTATTGATGATAACCGCAACAATAATCACACCTCGTCTGCCCTCTTCCTAGACCTTTCCAAGGCCTTTGACATGGTAGACCATCAACTTATGATTTCAACCCTGCAGAATCTCAGACTACATCCCAGTGCCCTTCTATGGTTTAAATCCTATCTCAATGACAGGCAACAAGCAGTCATCTGGCAGAATAAGCTCTCAGAGCTCTTACCCAATACTATCGGAGTTCCACAAGGCTCCATACTAGGACCACTATTGTTTTCCATCTTTATTAATGATCTTCCTTCCATCATACCAAACACCAGCTGTATCCAGTATGCTGATGATTCCACTTTAATCTGCTCAGCTACATATTCACATTTTCTAAAAAGGGATATCCAGGCTACTTTTACTATGGTAAAAAACTGGCTATCCAAACGTCGCCTACTACTAAATCCCAAAAAAAACAAAATGCTCATATTTCCACCAACCCAAAGGTCCATACCCTTCTCCTTTACCATTCAAGCTAATGATGGGAAAGTCATCTCCCCTGACCCCAATACCAAATTGCTAGGTGTCACTATTGATAATTACTTAAAATTTGACCTCCATGTAAGCCAGACAATCAAAACCAATAACATAAAACTCGGTTCACTCTACAGAGTAAAAACCTTCCTCACCCCCATAGCTAAAATAGCCATTGCACACTTGCACCTACTATCCACCCTCCTATATGCTTCCCCACTTCTAGAAAATATAAGTAAATCTGAACTTAAACTCACAGCCTGCTATAATCACATCGCTAGGTTTGCTACGGGTTCTCCTTTCAGAACCCACCACTGCATTAACCTCAAACTACTTGGATGGTTGGAATTTCCCAATCTTGTCAAGTATAACCTGCTAATTTTGGCTAATAAAATCCTAAAGAACCCAAATAACACTCCAGCCCTTAGTCACCACATCATCCCCCCATAATAATTCAAGACTGCTCCGCTCATCCAATAAGTTACAAATCCAAACAACTATAATTAACAATGCGGCTGGCATGGCCCTATTTGCAAATTCTGTAAGTAGAACCTGGAACAAACTTCCAGATGCCATTACCAAGCTCTCCTCCCCAGACCAATTCAAAGCCTCTGTCAAACACCTGGAACAAAAATGGATATGCCACTGTGACAAACCTAACTAACTTTAAATAATGCATGTAATTTTACTTGTCTAATTTGTGTTTTCCTTTTTGTAATCTAATACCATCCTCAAAATTGAAAATTTGTAACACTGACTGTTCAGAATGTACTTCTGTTTTCCTTTTCTTAACTACAATATTATCTAATAATTTTATGTATAATCAATGTTCTTTTACTTGACCGCTATTTATTCTTGTATTCTGTTGGAGCTTATCTCCCCGGGCCTCCGCTGAAAATGGACATGATTCCAGTTGGACTTTCCCAGTCAACAAATGTAAAATAAAAATAAAATAAATAAAATAAAATCTTGGAAAAAATGTAATCTACCTACATAGGAGCAACTGCCCCAATGAACAGCTGCATCCATAAGCATTACCCAACCTAAAATTAAGATTACCTATGCTATAATGTGCATGCGACAGCCTGTATTCCCACTCACACCGATTGGTGCCTTATTTTCTCATTTCTATTTCCCTTCCCATATAGGAAAAGTAACTTGTATGGTTTCAGAAAACTAGCTTTTAGCCCCAAGAAAAAGTGCAGTGGCTCTCTTTAAATAAAACTGAAGTCAGAGCCATGGACTACAACTAAATGCCAAGAAATGCACAACAGTACCCTTCGGGAAGTTATCCACCCCTGGTAACTATCATACAGACAACACACCCCTTAGAGTTAACCTAGTAGTCAGAGACTTAGGGACACACAGATAATCTAACCTTTGACCATAACGTGTCTACAGTAGTGAAGAAATCCTTCTATGCTGCGCAATTTATAAACAAAGGTATGGCATCCAAGTCCAAGAAGTCATTGTTCCACTGTATTCAGCATTCATCAGACCTATCGAGTACAATGTCCCATTTGGTATGTACCTAACCAGGCATATCCAAAAACTGGTACATCCACAGTCAAAAGAATACAGGGCATAACAAAATGTCCTATGCAAACCGCCTCAAGGCCCTATCCTTGTATTCTGTCCCTACAGGCTTCTGAGGGGAGATCTATGCCAGAAATACAAGGCACTGTCAGACCCCACTCTGATGGATCTCCTGCATATCCACAAAACAAATAGCACCAGAATTACCTGTTCTAAAGATTTAAACTTTGCACAGGATCTGCTGGAGAGACCGGTATGTATCCCAAAGATTACCCTGTCTCTGGAACAGGCTCCCCATCCATGTGAAGCAGAGTTACCCCCTAACCCATTTCACGTGCAACCTAGCCAACTGGCTGGGCAACAGGAAATTCATCCCTGTTTTGGCACCCATCTCTAAAGGACACAGGCAGCCTGTAAATGGTTCATCTTCCAGGCCCTAGCTTGAAAATGTTTCATCTCCCAAGCCCTTGCTTACACTTATAAAGGGTATCATTACTTGTCAGTGATTTGAGATGCACGGCTAGGCTTAAAAAGGCCCTTGTGGTCATTAGCCTAGTAAACACCTATGAACCTATAAAACTAAACTGTATACTGCTCTATTAAAGTATTCAGGCTGCTAGTGAGGCTCTTTTCATTTCCCATTATTTCAAACTTTTTCAGTAAACTGCTTGCCATTGTACATTTACATTTTTCATTTCGGCAAAGAATGCTCAGAACTCTCAAGATTAACTGCTTACACCTGTAGACAGTTCCTCCATGTACAAGTAGACATTGAGAAAAATAAAACTGCTAACATCTCTGCAGATGCAAGAATCTTCGTAAGATACAGAACGTGCAACTGTCTTCAGCAGCAAACTTCTTGATTTTCACCGAGAACATTTGCTAATGGAAAAAAAAAAATTTTTTCAGATGCAAGAGCTTAGCATTCATTGTGCCTTTTACAACTGTCTTGCTTCTTAAGCCTACTTGCTTACAAAAACACTTGTTTACAGCTTAATCCAAGGGCAGTAATCCAGGCATCCACTCTTGTAAAAATGAGAGAAATTATCAATTCTCTGTAAGTGCATTTTACCACCTAACCCCCTACCACAGGAGGCCAAGATCAAAGCATATCAACTTAATCTTGCTTCTGCCCAGCCCTCCTCCTCATACTGCAGAGCCTAGTTTTATTACAACTAAAAAGTACTTGTGTGTGTTAAAGATAAACAGTTACTTGAAAGACCATCCCCTAACACCACATTTAAAATACCCCAATACATACTACTACATGCTACATAAAATCACTTTATTATACGTGCAGTGAAATGTTTCATATGCATAAAACTTTTTTTTTGTTGTTTGTTTTTTACTTTTAATGTCCTTCTAAACATTGACAAAGTGGGGTGTATACTTTACAGTCCATCCACAAGTTTAACAAAGTCAGCAAAAGTCAAGTCTTTCTCAGTCACTTCTCTTGCAAAGCCATATTTTACAAATGTAACTGATGCTTTATATTCTCCCGTTTATTCACGAATTTCAGTGTTGCTGGTCTTCCTGTTCATCTCCATCTCCCAATCCCAGAATCTAGTTCAAGGTACTCCTGACTTTTTTAGCCAACTCTTGTGTTTTTGAGGCTTTCCAGCATTTTCATTTTGAACACTGGAAAAGATTTCAGTGGCAAAACATCGGTACAAGCTTTATTGTCAGAAGAATGACAAAGTCCACTTCTGTTTGCTGGCTCACTTCTTGGATTTAAAAAAAACGTTTCCTCCTCAGCCTGTTCTGCATCCAAAAATGTCTTTGATCCTCCAGGAAAAAATATTCAGAAGACTGATAAAGCAGCTTGGATCTAACACCTACCTCTTACCATTCTCTGACTGCTGGGATAAATTTCTTCTCTTCTGCCTGGTGTACAGTGAATAATCATTTTCCACAAACACTGTTACTCCAGTTAATAATAATACTCTTCACTTTTGCCAGTTTTGTCAGGATTAACTCTTTGTATGATTGCATCTTTACCAATACAAGTCTTGGCTGCTTTCTCATGGCCAGGTTTAGAACAAACACTAAAATGTACACTTTCAGTTAAATGCTGCTGGGCAATACCTGTCCAGTTGCTTACTTGTATACTTTCCTGAAATTAACGTAGTCTGTTCCTTCCAATTTCTCTGGTACAGCAGAAAATCTTAGGTTCTCTGCACACTGTCTTCTAATTCTACTGTATTTTGAAAAAGTTTCATACTCCAACTGCTTTTTCTTCATTTCAACCTGACTTTTGTAGTTTTATCAGTTCATCGGAATAGCTACTTAAAGCTTCTATTTTTTCCAACCTTTTGTTATTCGAGTTGATATATTTTTTTCAATGTTTCATTTATTTCAATCAACCCAGATCACTTGATTTATTTTTCTTCTAAATTTCTGGAAGCTTTCTCTTGTACAAAACCTGAAGCTAGAACTGCTTTTTGCTGAACTACAGGATTTTTCCCAGTCAGTGTTTTTTCATCACCTTTTCTGGTTTTCTTTCAGGTTCGTTAACATTTTTTGTTGTTTTTGACATCTAGGTAGATGTTTTCACTAAACAGTACCAGAGTTTTTACTTAAAATGACAATTTCACTGGCTATTTCTCAGTTTCTATTTTCTCACACAGAGCTGAAATTAATCTGTTGATCAGTATGCAGTCATCTTAGAAGTCCAGTCCAATGGCTTTACAGCCTTGAGAAAGTTCAAAACCCTAAGCCCACTTTATCATATCTTTGGGGAGGGGGGGTGAGCAGAGGATTCAATCGGCTCAAGCTGAGGCAAGATTATCAACATCCAAAGCTTGGGTACTTTGTCCCTGCTTTTGGGAGTGATGGCTTCCTCAAAGGTCTTTTGCCATAGGCAGGCACCAATGACCCACTTCTGAGCTGCAGTCATCACATACCACACTCAATTGTCCTCTGCCACTAAAATACTAGCATCAAAACCAGCTGCCTACACTCAAGCATGTAGACAGACTCCTGCAGTGTTTTAGCTATGGAAAATGTGCTGTCATCCAAAAGCATGACAGCATTTCGAGAGGCACTGCCTAAAGCCCAAGTCCAAGTAGATACCGCACTTTGAGACTGCAAAAAATAGTTCAACAGACTTCGTGCTCTCAAGACCAAGATGGCCTAAAACCTCACTAAATAAGTCATCAGCCTCAGCATTTTCCTCTCTCGGGCACATTTAAACAAGGCATCTATGGATGACTTGGCTGATGCCAATGCAACCATGGACAGAGAACACAGATAAGAAGCACAGCCTGTTCTAAGCTCAGGTAGCCATGCAGAGCTTTGGCTCTCCACTTGATGGTCTCCTGGATGAACAAAGTACAAAGACATGAGGTGACTTCATACTTCCCCACAAAACAGAACAAACAAGACTAAAAAAATCTCTGCAAGGGAACCAACTTCCTACAAGTAATGCAGTTACAGACTTGAAAAATGGACATCCAAAAACTCATCTCCAAACAAACAAAGCACAAAATAAACTCTTGTTCATAGGCAATTACTAGGTTAGCTGCCCTTGCGAGCCATTTTAAGGCTAGCCAGTTGCCCTTTTTGTGCTCAAATTAACCTACCCCATTTGGTTACAGATTAACCTTACCCATCCCACTGTCGATAATTATATATTACCCCCAACGAAAATAACTGGGATCATACTATGGATAATTTGGGGGGACCTAAGCACAGGGTAAATTATTTAGGAGCGGCCTCTGTCAATCAGTACTATAGGGGGAAGTCTTGGGATAAATTTTCTGTTTCCTATCCATAAATTTAAGTTGCACTTGAACAGGGATGAACTTTGTTTTATGTGGATGGGGAGTCTGTTCCAGAGCTGCATTATCCTTCATGAAATAAATATGTCCCTCCAAACCATTAAGTTAATTTTTCATAAGAGTTTTAGATCCCTATACTAAGCATTTCAGATGCCATCTGACTTGCTAATGTGCAGTAAATCTAAGTACTGGGTCAGAGGATGCCCTGTATGCCAGAAACAGGTCACCTCTTAGCACTCTTTAGGATATGGAGTACAGTGACAGGGTTTTGAGTTGGTCCACATGTAGGACATGTTATTTAGGCCTTGTACCCTTTTAGTAAGGTATCTCTGGTGTAGATGCATGCCAAAGGGTCATTATATTCAATGACTGACCTAACGAGGGCGGAGTAAAAGGGGCAATGACATCACTTGATCAAGATACAATCCCTTTGTTTATAAGCTGCACAACTTAGAAAGACTTTCTTAAAACAATGGAGAAATGTCAGTCAAAGTTAGCTCACAGTCCAAATCCCGAACAACTGGGTCAGCTCTTAGGGGTATATAGTTAATGTGGTAGTTTCCTGGGCTAGACAACAGATTATAGATGGGATATAATGCTACTCAGCTCATACAAACACAGCTGCTCTGAAATAAAAAAAACGTGCGTCCTAGTGTCCCATGTTACTTTGCCATCTAATTCAAGGTCATACTACATGAAGAAACAAGACTGTGTGAGACATCATACATGCTGAAGTAAGATAAAGAAGCATTATCCCCTAACAAGGTACTTGGCTACACTCTGGTAGCCACGCCAAAAAGAAACTGTTGAAGCTCAGTACTCAAACTGACGGAACATTTGGGGTCAATAACAGTACAGCAGCTATTACTCAGGCCCAAGGCAAACGAGGGACAGGAAATAAAGTCTTCAGCTGGTCTAACCCTGATCTTTGTCCAGTTATAATTGCTGTGATGAATAAGAGCAAAAAATAATCACCTACTGAAAACATGAGAGGCGCAAACTGGGAACAGGTAGACTGTTTGAGAACACACTTTCCACCACCAAAATTGGAACCGCATTATAAGGATTAAGCTTGGGGATAAGGCAAAATTTGATGGCTATGTACATAAAGTGACGTTTATAAACAGCACAGTGCCAATGAAAACCCCAATCACGACAAAAATGCCTTCATGGGATTCAGGATCAATACTGCCAAAAGTAGTTACAAGCCATCTTAAACAGGCATCAGCAAGACAGTTACGAAAAAGAGTTATGTACTTGTCATAACTTGAAATCTGTGTATCTGGTGTCATTATTCATCATGGATGGGTCTTGGATTAGACCTCAGATCAGAGCAGGCAACTAAAGAACAGAGCCACAGTTCAAGCTCCTCTCCTTCCCATAATCCCTTGCTGACCCACAAACTTCAGATCAAGCTTGCTGGATAAAGAAAAAGGCAGTCTAGATTGTCTATAGAACACCTCAAGAGAAGACATCCCTCTGTATCTACCAAATCTCCAGGAAGAGGGTGGGAACGTAATGAATAATGACACCAGATAGCACAAGTACAGTGGAGATAAAAAAAAAGTGCACACAGCCCTGTTAAAATGCCAGTTTTTTGTGATATAAAAAAATGGAACCACAATAAATAATTTCAAAACTTTTCCCACCTTTATTGTTACCTATAACCTGCACAATTCAATTGAAAAATAAATTTGTTACGGGAAAAATAAAAAAAATAAAAAACGTACAATAAGCTGGTTGCATAAGTGTGTACACCCTTAAACTAATACTTTGTTGAAGCACCTTTTGATTTAATTACAGCATTCAGTCTTCTTGGGTAAGAGTCTATCAGCATGGCACATCTTGACTTGGCAATATTTGCCCACTCTTCCTTACAAAAGTGCTCCAAATCTGCCAGATTGTGAGGGCATCTCCTGTGCACAGCCCTCCAGGTCACACCACAGATTTTCTATTGGATTTAGGTCTGGGCTCTGGCTGGGCCATTCCAAAACTTATTTTCTTCTGGTGAAGCCATTCTTTTGTTGATTTGATGTATGCTTGGGGTCATCATGTTGAAAGGCGAAATTCCTCTTCAACTTTCTAGCAGATGCCTGAAGGTTTTGGCCTAAAAATGACTGGTATTTGGAACTGTGCATAATTCCCTCAACCTTGACAAAAGCCTCAGTTCCAGCTGAAGAAAAGCAACCCCAAAGCATGATACTGCCACCACCATGCTTCACCGTGGGGATGGTGTTCTTTTGGTGATGAGAAGTGTTGTTTTTGCGCCAAACGTACTTTTTGGAATTGTGGCCAAAAAGATCAATCTCGGTCTCATCAAACCATAACACATTTTTCAACATGCTTTTGGGAGACTATGCATTATTTTGAAAAGTTTAGCCGGGCCTGGATGCTTTTCTGTGTAAGAAAAAGGCTTCCACCTTGCAACACCACCCAATAGTCTAGACTTATGGAAAACACAGGAGATTGTTGTCACATGTTGTACGCAACCAGTACTTGCCAGAAATTCCTGCAGCTCTTTCAGTGCTGCTATAGGTCTCTTGGCAGCCTCACTGACCAGTTCATCTAGTCTTTCATCTAGTCTTTTCATCAATTTTGGAGAGACATCCAGTTCTTTGCAATGTTACTGTTGTCCCATATTTTATCCAAGTTTTGATGACCGTCTTCACTGTGTTCCATGATATTACAATGCTGTGGAAATTTTTTTGTACCCCTCTCCTGACATACTTTTCAACAATGAAATCCCTTTGATGCTTCGTAAGCTGTCAACCATGGTTGTGCTGCAGCTGGCAACTGAGTAAATGTCAGGAAAATCCTACTAGGACAGCTGAACTTCATATGGGGTTAATCAGAGTCGCTTTAATTGATGGCAGGTGCGTACCCAAGAAGACAATGCTGTAATTAAATCAAAAGGTGCTTCAACAAAGTATTGGTTTAAGTGTGTGCACACTTGTGCAACCAGAGTATTGTACATTTTTTATTTTTTTATATTTTTTCCCCTAACATATGTTTGTTTTTCAATTGAATTCTACAGGTTACAGGTCACATTAAAGGTGGGAAAAGTTTTGAAAAGATTTATGGTGGTCTCATTTTTTTTATATCACAAAAACCTGGCATTTTAACAAGGGTGTGTACACTTTTTATATCCACTGTACACAACTCTATCTGATGCTACCCGTGTCATTCATCACAGATGGGTCAGAGTCCCCACCTACTATGAACCCTGGGAGACCTCAGGAAAGGATACGCCGGACCAGAAGAACCAAAGGAAGCCCTGTTCCTAGACATCAAATCCAACTTATAAAGTATAACAAAGGTGTGGGGATTAGACCAAGTAACAGCAGCGCAAGTCTCATCCAAAGAAAGTTTAGCCAAATAGCTGATCCAACTTCTGAAATTCTTCAGTCCTCTTCAGACTCTGTCCTCTTCAGATAACGTAGCTGTCTATGGATGTCCAAACAATACAACGTATATTCCCCTTTATTAGAATAATTGGGGAAGAACACAGGAAGCTGAATAGATTAGTTATAATTAGTCTCCAAAGCTATCCTAGGGATGAAAGAAGGATTAGTCCTGAGAGACTCCCTATCCTTGTGGAAAACCATGAAAGGGGGCTTAATATGCTAAGAGCCTGCAACTAACTCTCTTGGCAGAAGGAATAGCCACCAAGAAGGCAGTCTTCCAGGACAGGAATTTAAGATCACAAGATGCTGCATGCAAACAAAGGTCTTTTGTGTCAAAGACTGCAACACCAGAGTTAGAACCCATGGTGGGGAAGCATCTTTGATAGGAGGTCTGAGGAGAAAGATCCCCTTAAGAAAGGCCTTGCACAGTCTGGAACAAAAGGTGGGACTTTCATTTAAATGGAAATTAGAGACTGCCACCAACTGGAGTTTAATCACAGAGAACCTAGCCTCTTTGTGAAAAAGAGAAGTCAACAAAATGTCAGGAACAGGAGCTGAAAAAGGGTCTAGATTGCGTTGTTTGGCCCAAATAGAAAATCTGTTCCATTTACTGGAATACGCCTTCTTGGTAGACAGTTTGAGAGTCTAAGATAATACTCAACCAGAGAAAGAAGCCTGGATTGTGAAAGGATCACTGAAATTAGAGGAATTGTGCAGTTACACGAAGAGACTGCAGATTGGGACGATGCAGCTCCCCCTAAGGGTGGGAAATGATATCCAAAGCAGGATCCAATATCCAGGGAAGATATTTCAGATGAGACCAAAGCAAGGAGAACCATGCGCGATAAGGTCAAAAGGATCAATGAGGATGAGAGGAATCTTCAGGCAACAGGCTTTCTGCAAGACTGAGAATGAGAGGAGTTGAGGGGCTAAGCGTACAGAAGCAGGGGTCAGAACAAAGTAATTGCTGTATTTCTGGTTGATCAGGGAGGCAAAAAGACTGCAGCAAGAAAGACACCAATGGTCGAACATCTGACAAGAAACTGATGGATTCAGGGACAACTCGTGAGAACTCAGGATAGATCTGCTGAGTTTGTTGGCTAACACACTGGAAATGCTGGGGATGTGCATTGCAATAAGAAAGCACTGGAAGACATCACCCATTCCCACACTCTCATGGCCTCTCTGCACAGGGAATAGGACAGTATTCCTGCTTGTTGATGTACCGGACCACAGCCATGTTGTCCATCTGAAATGCTGCAGTCCTGAGTGAGAAGCAGTCCTGAAAGACTTGCAACATTAGGAGGATTGCTCTTAACTCTAAGACGTTTATGTGCAATTTTGGTCTCTATAAGGGATCACGTGCCTTGAACCATCCTTCCCTGAAAACGCCCCCCCCCCCCACCCTAGCAGGAAGGCATCCATGGTCACCTTGACCTTGGGTTGAGGAAAATAGAAGGGCCAGCCTAGAATGAGATCCTGGCTTGAAGCCACCATGCAAGGTGACTTCTGCACACCTGAGAGATCCTGATGGACATGGGGTAAAACTGATCGGACCACTGAACCACCAGGGTCTACTGCAGAACCCGCATTTGATATCTGGCAAGAGATACTAACTGAACAGCTGCCATTGAGCCTACCACCTGCAGGATTAAGTGGGCCATGGGTCAATCTAAGTTCAAAACTGATGGACCCAATCCTGAATTATCTGAACTCTGCAGACAGGAAGTGCTGCAGTCTCTGACATGTCCAGAAGAACCCCCGATAAATTCTAGGCTATGACACTGAGGAAGATTCAATTTGGGCAGGTTGACCGTGATGCCTAGATTATGAAAGATGTTGAGGGTATAGTCATAGGTAGGTACTAGGCTACTGGCCCTAGGGCCTATATAAGCCTAGCCAAAAGAGGTACCCTGGCTTTCGCCACCCAAGAAAATTTTTCTGTGCCCGTCGAGCAGAGCCACAGAGGTGATCCCTGGGGTGAATTTCCTACTTCCCATCCAATCATCAAGATTTTTCTTGAGTGCCACTGGCCACAGCAAGTTGATTCTTCGTGGGGGGCCGCAAGAAACCAATCATCCAGGTACAGGAACACCTGGAAACCTTGCTGCCACCACTACCATGCATTTAGTAAACTCTTGGAGGGGGGGCACTGTGGTGAGTCCAAAGGGCAGGGCTCTGAACTGGTAGTGACTGACCCCTATCCGAAAGCACATGCATCTCCTGGAGCATCTGGTCGACTCGTATGATAGCATGCGTCCTTGAGATCCACTGAGCACATCCAGTTGTGCTTGCACAGAAGAGGCAAAATGGACTGAATAGGGACGATCTGGAACTTGGACTTCTTACCGGCTCAGTTCGCCGAGGTCCAAAATGGGATGCAGGCCCCTGGTATTTCTGGGCACCAAAAAGAATTGAGATAAAGTTCCAGACCCTCGTTGTCCTGTTGGGACCTCCTGAATGGCTCTTTTCTGAAGAAGGTCTTGGACCTCAAGATGGGTCAACTACTTTTGGCAGGGTGGGATGCCCAGGAGAGAATTTTGAATTGGACGGCACTGAAGAAAGGGTATGAAGTAACCCCTGGAAATAATCTAAAACCCACTGATCTGAGGTGATACTTGTCCAGACTAGTGGGTGAAAGGAGAGTTGTCCCCCAACGCCTCCAAGGCAGGACAGCCAGGCAGCGCCTCAGGAGCGCTCAGCGGGCTTCTCAGAGAAGGGCTCCCGGAAGCCTAAGTTCTGCGGATCTCCTCTGCCTCTGGGGCGGCGTCTGACATTGAATCCTCTACCCCTGTCAGTAGAAGAGGATACCTGAGGAGCATATGGGAAGAAGGACTGACCCCTGAGGAAAGTACATCTGTGTACACTTACCATAAATGTAGACGTTTGAGTGTATTCACTGTTGCAGTCATTACATTTGGGTAATCTGCTGGCAGGTTGCCCTCAGTCGGCCTGAATTCCAAAGTCTTGGGTCCACCACCGGTTGCAGTCTCCTCTTCCACGACGTCAGGTCGTCAGAGGTATAAAACAAGCAGCCAACGCCATTTTTTTTAGTTTTTCTTGCCCCAGATGTCAGGTGCCCCCCAAATGGGTAGCAAAAATATATATAAACTATATATACATGCAACAATTCAAACTTTACCTTCATCTGCAAGCAAATACACCACAAAGGTTGTAGAAGATAGTGAAGGAAAAAGAAACTCCAGAATAAAAGGGGGATGGCGGGTGGGTAACCTGGACTGCAACAGTGAATACACTTGAACATCTACATTTATGATAAGTGTACACAACTGTACTATGGTTCTTCGTGTTTCACTGTTGCAGTCATTACATTTAGGTAGAATCCCAAAGCTATGGATGGGAGGCTGGAGCTAAACAGCATTAGGGGCGCCTATAAGGCCCTGCAGAACTGCAGTGGTAAAGCCTGTCCTGGACTTAGAGTAGAGAGGCAAATGATAATGCTTTGTAAAAGTGTGAAAAGAACTCCAAGTAGCAGCCTCTAGAAAGTCTTTGGTTGGAACTCCTGAGAAAAGCTGCTGATGTAGCTGCAGCCCTGGTGGAATGAGACCTAATGCCCTTGGGCACAGGTTTGCCATGGTGTAAATAGCAGAAACGAATGCAGTGGCTTATCCACTGTGAAATAGTCTGCTTTGAAATAGCCTTTCCCTCTGATCCTGCAGCAAATGTCACTAGTAACTGCTCAGTTTTTCTTAGAGCTTTAGTCCTGCTCAAGCAGAATCTTACTGTGTGTACGTCCAATGAATGCAGACTCCTCTCCCCCATGTTCTGCGGATCTGGATAAAAAGTTGGCAGATGAATAGTTTGGTTAAGAGCCACACTGGAAACCACCTTAGGCATAAATGAAGGATTGGTCCTCAAGGACACCCTATCTGGGTAAAAAAAGATAAAAGGCTCCACAGCCATGAGGGCCTGTAGCTCTGAGACTCTTCTTGCTGAAGTAATTGCCAGGAGCAGAGCTGTTTTCCATAAGAACTTTAGATCTGCAGTAGCAGCTGGTTCAAATGGAGGCAGGGTGAGCTTTTCCAACACAACTGAGGTCCCATGCAGGAATTGGTGATGATCTGGGAGGTCTTAAATTTTTGGCCCCTCTAAGATACTGCTTTAGTAAAGGCTGAGAAAAGATTGGTGGCTCTGTGTTGTAATGAGCCGAGATGGCAGAGGCATGGATTTTTATTGATGAAAAAGATAGGCCTTTGTCAAGCATCTTAGTTAAGTATTGTAAAATCTGAAAAATATTTGGCTCTGCTGTTATCAGTTCCTCGTGCTTGGTTCCAAGCACAGAATCTCTTCCATTTACCAGCATAAGATTTTCTAGTACTAGGTCTTCTGGCTTCCAAAATGACATCCATCACAGCTTTACTGAGAGGTGTTGTTTGAATAACTACATGATCGGCCATGCTGCCAGGTTCAGTGATTGGAGCAGATTGTGCATGATTTGATTGTTTTGCTGGGTCAGTAAGTGAGGTATCGGAGGTAAGTACTAAGCTGGGAATTGAAGCATGTTCCTTAGGACTGGGTACCAGTACTGGCGGGGCCAGTCCGGGGTAATTAGTATCATCTTTGGTTTCTCTTGTCTGACTTTTAGTACTACCTTGGGAAGAAGAGGCAGAGGAGGAAAGGCATAAATGGATAGGTTTTTTTCAACTGAATGACAGGGTGTCCACTTTCCATGCTGGTCTGTGATAAGTCCTTCTGCAGAATTTTTTCAGTTGATAATTCTGAGGAGAGGCATATAGGTCTATATCCGGTCTCCCCCATTTCTTTATCATGCTGAAGACTTGTGGATCTAGTTTCCACTTGTGAGGGTCCATAAGGTTTCTCCTTAAATCGTATGCAAGAGTATTTTGCTTTCCTGGCAGGAATTGAGCTTGAAGATGTACTTGGTAAGTCAAGGCTGTGTCCCACAGTGCCATGGCTAGTCTGCAAAGGGGGTATGAGTGCGTGCCCCCCTGCTTGTTTATATACCACATAACCGTGGTGTTGTTTGTGTCTATCAGTAGTTGTCCTGGATGAAGCAAGCCCTTGAAGGCTGTCAGGATATTTTGAACAGCTAGCATCTATTTTTGGTTGACATGCAGATGCATTTGTTTTGGGATCCATATGCCCTGAATGCATCTTCCCACCAGGTGGGCCCCCTATGCATAACCTGATGGTCTGTTAAGGTTTGGCTGGCAGGGGGTAGAGTGAAAGCCCATCCCATGTTTTGGTGACATGTCTTTGCCCACCATAGAAACTCCTGTTGTAGGCAGGGAATGAGGGGAATCATTGTTTCCAGACTGTGACAAAGCTGACTCCATAAACTTTTTAGGTGCCATTGTAGTTTCCTCATATGCAATCTTGCATATGGAATCAGTAGGATGCAGGATGCCATGAACCCCAAAGCCTGCAGAGCTTGTCTTGCAGATAACTGGGTTTTTGTTGCCATCAGTTTGTAGTAGTCAGTTGCCTTTGTTTGTCTGGCATGAGGAAAGCCATCTGGGCAGTTGTATTCAAGCTTGCACCCAGGAATGTTATCTTTTGAGAGGGTACCAGTTGTGATTTATTTTCATTTATTGTGTACCCTAGGCATGTTAGAAGCCTTTTCACAAACGCCAGGTGCTGAAGAAGAATGTCCTTGTTCTCTGCTTGAATGAGACAATTGTTAAAGTAAGGATATATTTGTATACTTTTTTGTCTGCAAAATGCAATTACTGGTGCCAGGCACTTTGTAAAGACCCTGGTCGCAGTACATAAGCCAAAGGGCAGTGCAGAGAATTGGTAAATGCATAGAGCCAGCCTTGAAACGGAGGTATCTTCTGCACGATTCCCTTATTGGGATATGCAGGTATGCCTCTTTTAGGTCTAATGTCACCAGCCAAGCGTTCTTGTCCAGCATGGGCAGAAGCTGCTGCAAAGTTAGCATTTTGAATTTTGGAATGTCCAGGTATGTGTTCATAATTGATAAGTCCAGTATTGGGCACCAGGCCTAGTCTTTTCTGGGTACCAAGTATAGTCTTGAATAAAAACCTTGTCCTTTTTCCGGTTCTGGTACTGGCTGAATAGCCCCCATATACATGAGGGACGTAACCAGTTTCTGTGCCTCTGCCCATTGACTTTTTGGCAGATCTGGCCAACAGTTTGCCATTGACAGAGTATGAAAGTGGAATCTGTATCCCTGAGATACTATGTTTAGCACCCACTTGTCCTGTGTTATTAACTGCCAATTTTGAGCAAAAAGTGCTAATTTTCCCCCAAGGGTGCCGCCAAAAGGTATGTGCTTGGTGATGGCAGAGGGAAGTCATTGAGACTGTTTACTGTAGGGCTGCACTTTATTTCCTCCAGATTTGGAGGTAGAAGCAACCCATTGCTTTGACCTGTAAGAATCTTGAGAATGGTATCTATAACCTTTAGGGGCCTGGATTTGCCCCGTTGAGCTTTGTCGGACACAGGAAAGGACCAATTTTTTGAAGGCCAGTGTCTACTGAATCTTGGTGGCTGCACTTGTAAGTCTCGTAAGTCTTTTACAGTTTGCATAAACTTAGCTTTGTCTTCCACTTTCTTTAAAACCTCTTCTGCCTTAATACCAGAGTATCATGCTTTAAAGTTGCATCCAGCAATTTAGCTTTAACATGATCAGGCAAATTTTGCTCTTTTAGCCAGGCATGCCTCCTAATCACAGATCCACTGCAGCCCTGCAGGAGGCCTCTAAGGAATCAAAACCACATTGCAAAGTATGCTTTCCAACTTGTTCTGCTGCATGCAATAATTCCTGCAATTCTTTATTTTCTGCACATTCAGAAAATCATTTTCTGTTTCAGTAATCCCATAACATGTTGTTGATACTTGAGCATAAGAAACTGGCAGTTTAAGGCCCTAACTGCCAAGGTTGCAGATGTATAAACCTTCTTTCCCAATCTATCCAGTGCCCTTGAATCTCTGTTAGAGGGGGTAGGATTTTTTGCTGTTGAGGCCTTAACACCTTTTGGACCCTGTGAAATAGTTTCAGGGTCAGCAGCAGGGTTTCTAAATAAAAATTTGTGCGAGTCAGGGACCCTGTAATATCTGTCTGGCTTACTGGGAGCCGGAGGCAAGGAGTCTGGAGTCAAGCTCGACTCCGAACAATTCATCTACAATGTCTAAAACAGGAAGTATGGCTAAAGGCCTATGCTGAGGGAGAAGGAAATCCCAGAGCCTCTTTTTTGATTCTGAGAAATCTTAACTCTCCCAGTGAAAATGCTCCCTCAAAGTATGCAAGGTTTCTCCAAAAGAATAATCCTCAGGAGGTGATGCAGAAGGGATAGATTTCTCTGCATCAGAATCCTCATAGGGTGGTATAGATAATTCCTGATCAGAAGAGGAATCAGAAGAAATAGAAACCTGATCTGAAGATTCATAATCAGTGTCTTGCCTAGGCCTCTTATCAGGAGGGGGTTGGGAACCACTGATCAAGGTAATTAGGTCTCCAGCCATTTTGATCACCTGTTTTTTGGGCATAGAGGCCTGTGCACATGGTTCATGCATCATTTTTTTAGCTTTAGAAGTTGCTTTTGTCTTCGATTTTGAAGCTGGCGTCGGTTTTATATAAAAATGTTGGAGTCTGAATACACCCTCAGAAGCCTGCTCAGTGGCTCCGGACCCACCAGAGGGAGAGACATCCGTGGGTACAATACTTTGAGAATCTCGTGGCGTGCCGGACTCCACATGGGTCTCGGTTGGGGCCTGCAAGTAGCAAAAGTAAAGTAGCAGTTATCAGGGGCTGCGAAAGCGCTTCACTGAGTACCGTTGAACCAGCGACTGGCTTAGGAGAAGCTTTGTCATCAGTTTTGGACCTCGACGGTCTGTCTCAGTCCTTTTCTTTGTGTTTTTTGTGTACTCCGGTAGTCGGATTGCTATCAGACGACATTTCAGGAGAGTTAAATCTGTTTCCAAAATATTCTGAAGCAAAGATATAGAAGCTTAATAGTGCGTTGGTTAAATCTAGCACAAAACTGACAGCCAGGCACGTTACTATCAGGGCCTAGGCAAGGAATACAGTATAAATGAAAATCCTTATGAGGTATTTGCTTCCCACAAGTAATAAAATTATTAACTTTTTCTGACATCGATATGGAGCAAGAAAAAAAAGTTTCCCCAACGGGGTACTTAGCTTTACTGAAGACTTCGGTTCTGTAACTCGAAATTTCAGGAGTCGGACGATCAGCACATGTAAACTGTTTCTGCTTCGGGCACCGCACGGTAAGAAAGACTAAAGAAAATGGCCTCAGCTGCTTGTTTTATACCCCTGACGACCTGCCGTCATGGAAGTGGAGACAGCAACCGACGCAGGACCCAAAACTATGGAATTCAGGCTGAGGGCAACCTGCCAGCAGAATACCCAAATGTAATGACTGCAACAGTGAAACACGAAGAACATCCAAAGTTTCTTAGTGCCCCTCTGATTCTTGGAAAAGGATCATTAGGGAGTAGATAACTTGATCCCAATAATGGACGGTTTCTTTCACTCCTACTCGCTGCGGGTCAATGTCGCTGATGGAGGGACCAAACAAGGCAGACCTGTCAAAAGGGGCGTTAGAGAAGGGCACCTTAAAGGGTTCCGCAAAGGTAAAGCCAGGCATGCTGTCTAATGGAAGCTAGAGGACCCATTTAGCAAGGCCCTTAAGCAGAAGCATATTTCTGCGATCAGGAGAGCCCTCGGGTTGAATGCAGCACAAATGTCACATGCTCCTCGTGCGAGTCGGAACGGGGCATTTTCTAACCGCATGAGGAGCACCTTTTAAAGACAGATGGGTTCTCAGACAGTGACAGCGCTTTCTACAGACAGGGAAGGTTAGAGAAGACTAAGAAGGAACTATCTAATTAAGAAAAGTTAAAGGGAGCTACAGTAAAGAAACGCCTAACAGAAACTACCGTAAGGGCACGGAAAGGGCAAGAACACACAGAAAGAAAACTTAAAAAGCTACCGGGAGGAGAGGAAACCTAACCTAACAAACCGAAAGAAGGCAGGAGAAGGGAGAACACTAAAGGCTATAAAAGGAGAAAGAAAAACCCCAAAGAGAAAAAGGTTAAATAACTTATCTGAATCAAATAAGCTTAAGCTGCAAGATGCACATCCTTAACGAATCCGCAGTAAACAATATCTGAGGGATTTGGGTCAGCAAAGGATTACTGGAAGGGGAGGAGCTTGAGCTCTGGATCTGTCCTTTAGATGCCAGTTAGGTCCAAGGTTGGATCAAAGACCCATCCATGATGAATTATGACAGATAGCATTGCATCTATATAAAGCCATCTCGAGTTTAAGGACAATCATGAAATATTTAATCAAAAGAAGAAGAAAAAAGAGCTCCAAGGCTTGCATATAACTGCAGGTAAAACATCAGTGTATATAAACCTGAGTAGTAGCAGCAGCAAAATGAGTTGATTTCAAAGATAAGGACTGGTGGCAGAGGGAGGAGACCGGGCTGGGTAAACAGGTGTTTAGACAACCTTTGGTCCCTCCCTAGATGAAGCTAGGCTCTACACAAGTTTCAGAAAAACACGGGAACTGGAAAACATAATTGTGCCTCCAAGTTACGTGCTTGAACATAAAATGAAGAAACTGGGGAGAAGCTACAAATGTTAATTTATCCACTACAACCCCTCCTGGCTTCAACCAGAGTCATGTCAGTTTACATTAGGAATTAGCAGTCTCTGATTTCCCTCATAACTGGTGCAAATAGGCAGTTACATATTCAATTATTGGTAGGCAGCCCAAAAAGAGAGAGAATTAACTGACAGAGTTACAAGAAGTATTAATACACAACTGCCCTAAGATGGAGTCAGAACTACTCAGACTAGGAAGGCACGCCCCTCATGCTCAAACCTGCAGCAACTGTTAGAGAGATTATAACTTTGGTCACTAACAGATATTTCACAGTAGGGTACAAAACATCTTAGAAGTGCTACTTCAAGAGACTGTACGCTGCTGACATGAGTAACACGGAACAAATTAAAAAGGTCATCCTAAGCACAAGAAAAAATTATGTCCGATGGTCTCAAAGCATGCAGTGTCAAACATCCAGGACAATATGACTGTTCAATTACAGCCACCTCCATGAGGAATTAGCCCACTTGAAATGAGGAATCAGCCCACTTGAATCACAAGTACAAAGCCATCTTCATTGCACAAAAAAAAAAAAAAAAAATTTGTGGACAAGTTCCAAAGCTGAGCCCCAAAAGGGCTATGGGATTGCAGTAGTTACAAGGCAACGGAGATGCAAAGCCACTTCGACCTTGCCATTAGCCACCTTTAGGCATGGTTACCTTTTCAAGGAGGGTCAGGCCAGTCATACCAGGCATAAATTTATAAGTACCCATCAAGTTGTCCAACTCCATTCTAGACTTAGTGTATCGCAACTGCTTAACTTAGACTGGGCATTACATAGCAAATCTAGCCCTACACATTGTCTTATTTGTTGGGAGTAGACTTGGATCTCTGGCCCTAGTGTCAGTTGGGCTGTTTAAGGAGATACAGGAAATCATGAACTACTAAATCCTTTATAGCCTTAAAAGCAAGACAAAGATTGCCCCTAAGGAGACTATACGAAACAAAGTACAGAAATAAAGCCTCCAGTCTTTATTGGTAGACAATGTCGTTTAAGCTACAAATTTCTGGGGTCTTTCCAATTGGGTCGGTATACTTTGTAAGGCACATCTCAAATGGGCCATCGTACTCTATGATGAATCTAATCAGTGCAGAGTATAAGGAGATGCAGTCGTTGGATCTGGAAGAAATATCTGTTATGAGCTGTACAAGGTAAAAGGATTCCCTAACCATCACTGCACTGTGTTTGTCAAATGTGAGGGAGCTATCCACTCATGTGTCCAAGTCTCGAACTACCATTTCATTTTAAAGTGGTGTGTTATCTATGCTATATGATGCAGCTAAGAAGTGCTTATCAAATGATACAAATGCTGCACTTATTGGCACAGAGTTTGAGCCATTTTTGTGCACCAGCTATTGACAACTGTAAGCTCTTGTATGTCAGAGAAAGGCTTTAACAGGACTCCTAGCATATAAACTCCCACAAACATTGTTAACCAGGGATCCTCATTTGATAACTGAAGACTGGAGAAGTAGACAGTGAATATTAGGGGGGTCCAAGCAGAAATCCTGGAGGAGCACTATTGGTGATCTCCATTCTCTCAACAGAATGCAGCCTCCTGTTCTGTGCAAGTCCTGTCCCTAAACAAACTGGCAAGCCACCTAACCGCATATACTTGGTAATTTGGAGCTCCTTCAGTGTTAAAGTTTACATGTGGTATAGTACTGAAAGTCTTACCATAGTCAAGGGATACTGGGTGAACAGATTACCCACAACCAACAGCTTGAGTAACGCTCAGAGAGAGAAGCTCACAAGATTCATTACACAGGCTCTATCTTTGACAAATGCAAAATGTTAGGGATACATTCTGACAAGATTTCCGATTTGGTAGGTACTTAGGTCAGTTGTGATATGTTCCATGAATGTATACAAGACTCAACAAGCTGATGGAGCTTTAACTCCTGAAGTCATGGGTGGGACCCTGCTTGTGGAATGGAATCTCAAAAACAGTGTGCCACACTGCTTGTGAAGCCAGTGTGGCACACTTTTTGTAATGCCATTCCACATGCAGGGTCCCACCCCTGCTTGTGGAATGGCATCATAAAAACATCACTGTGCCACATCCTTGATACAAAGGCAGCTACTAGGCTCAAGCTGAGAAATGGGTCCACCAGTGCTTGTTTACATGCATACAAATGTTTCAAGCACAGGCATTAAATCCCTTCTAGTGCCATACATTAGGCATTCAGGTCAGGTCCCATGGATGGAGGTATTCTTCCTTTAGTAGAGTACCTTTAGTGCACATTATCTCATGATGGTTGGTGGCTTTATTCCATCAGGGGTAAGCTGGCATGAAACAAATAGCTCTGAGGTGAAGTTGGCACAAATTTGCCAGTATGTTGGCAATATCCAATGGACCATATTAGTTAGTACCGTTATGAGTAAGTTCTGAGCAGTGCATTTTTTATTCCTAGCTACAAAAGGATTTGTAGCCATCTTCGGCTTCTGTAGTTCATGGGAAACCGCCATTGTTTTTTCTTACCTATTTGAGGTTCTCCCCCAATTTTTTTTCTGCCACAGTGATTAATGAGCATCTTCTTTTAACTATACAGTTTAACAATGCTCCATTGGCTAACTGTGCGTCTCTAGCAAGTCACTTAACCAGCCAGTGTTCCTGGGCCGATACAGAAAAATTCCCCAAAAAGATCACTGCTCTATTCTGGTAAACAAAAGTAAAATAAAATGTTTGAGAACCACCATGCTGATATGCTCTTAGACCTCCCCACTTGCTTGGATCAATTTGGGACTGATACACTTCCAGGTGACACTAGAACTTGTCTGCAGAACTCTCATCAGTATCAGCATTATGGGTAACAATGTCATACTCAAATTAGGGGACTTCATCACAGAACAGCAGGAAATGAGTAAAAATTAAAGCACTTGAATTCTGTCATTTGCTTCTCATGATTGGCTGAGATGTTTAGAAAGGGTTGAAGCAAACCCTTAAAATTAGCCAGTTCATGAAGACCACAGTACAATTCTTGGAAAACGTAGCATCACATGAATAAATGGTCGTCAATGCAGGCAAGCAGGCACTAATCAACTACCAGCTCACAGCACAGTGACAGGGTCTGAGGGTTTTTGTTTTTTCCTTCCACACAATGGACAATAGACTATGCAGGAAAGGCAATGTGTGTGTGTGTGTGTGTGTGTGTGTGTGTGTGTGTGTGTGTGTGTGGGTCCTAAGAATGATCAAAGCACCAAAAAACAGCCTTTACCAGCTTAGAAGATAAGTTGATCTCTGCCACAACCTTTGTAGTCCCAGAAAACTACCAAGCAGTCAGAGTAAAATTTCAACATTATAGGACTGCAATGGTTGTTGTATTGCTACGAAAGGGGACCAGTATCAGGTGTTGGGTAGGCAGGTGCACCAAGAAAGAAGGGCCAGAGAGAGAACTGTAACCGATTATGTGGTCACGGAGGCTTAGTGTTGTGAAATAGTATTCTGTTAGTGCTTCAAAATAACACACCTATCATGTATGTCCTAAAAGGATGCCAAAGATGGATCTAATGCAGGAATAGGTCTCATTACAACAAATTTCCAGTGAGAAGCACAAGAGATCAAAGTAGAAACACACAAAATCAAGTTCCAGCCAGAACTTTTACATATGAAGGGAACTCTGTGCATGACTGCCCTGACTAGATAATGAGAAAGAAAAACAAAGGACAAGTACTATACCAACACAAACAGTACACCAAATGGTACACAGATGGATCTCTGTACTGGGACAAAACAGGAGGACATAATGTCAGTTGGGCTATTTAAAACCCTTAGGAGTAGAGGCAATAAAAAGGGAATGTACAAGGAAGATATTCAGCATAAAAGGTAAAACTACAAGTGTTAAAAATGGCTCTCTTACCATCTTGTACTACAAGCACTTAAGTACATAAGCAGTGACAATACTAGCCTCCTCACTGCCCATTTGGCCAATACACAGGTTGATTACTGCTTGATGGAAAGCCCATAAAATCACCAAGACATGCTAAAAGTAGTACAGCCACTGGTAAAGGCAAAACCCCACAGACAGTACTATCAATTTTAAGACCCAACAGCAAGGATTAGAACAAGGAAAACGTAATAGCAAAATTAATACATTTGCTAAACGCAATTAGCCTTATAAACAAAGAAAAAATAAACACAGAAGACAAAGAGCCATTAATGGGCTTGAATCATAAATGCCAGACAAAATGAGAAAAAGAGCATCTGCTAGAACAGGAAAACGTACATAAACACATTCCAGTGTTAACAATTCTCACTCTCTCTACCTTTGGCATTGCAACACTGATTTCTGACAGACCTTCTATCTGGATTACGAAAAATTAGTAAAACTCAGCTAAATACCTCTCAAACCAGTTAATAGGGTAATAATGAAAATGTGTGGACTTTATGCCTACACCACAAAACAGAGTGTGTCCTAGCAGACAGGTTTTCCAACAGAGCAAGGATTACACTGTGCTCCTAAACTCAAACCAAATACTTGGGAAATACAGTGCAATACTGCCAAGGAAATCCAGAGATAAGACAAACACAATGTGTACACTGCAAAGGAAGGAAACTATTGGATTTGGTATTTTAACACCTGCCAAGGCATGAGAGAGTTTTTCACTGGAATTTGCAACTAAGCAAAGAAACACGTAAAGCTCTCTTGGATCTTAACACAACTTCTTATGGCACCCTCAAAGAGAAAATTAAAACTGTAGAAGATCATGTCTACACAGTATTAGTGGCATGGAGGATTGCAAGTCATACAAAACCAGAGACCATTACCACCTACGTAATGAAGTGTTGATGAGGCTTGCAGACTTTTCAAAAGCTTCGGGATTCTTGAAAAGAGAGACCAGTTTACTGAACCTCTTCCAACTGTATAGGTGGGTTTAAATTTATCTTAACCCTAGACCATGAACAAACAGATTGGAAGGAGGTACATCCCTCAAAAACACGCACCTGGGCAAATCCTTAATACCAGAACCATTTTTTTCATATGGAGTTCCACAATAAATTCTGACTGATCAAATTAGCCATTTCACTAGTAAAGTGAAATTATGCTCCAGATCAGGGGAAGAAAAAAAAAATCCATAGTCCATACCATTAGCAGAGTTCAACAAAGGCATAAAGAGATATGTCCTTAAAGGAGAGACCTTAAAAAAATGACATCAGAATAAAGAAAACCAGAAACATAGTGGGATCCAAAACAGGTCGGCCAACATATTTTTACAAAGTAGATATGGTTGTGGTTCAAGTCCAGCCATCTAAAATGCAACCAGCAGTTGTGCTGGATTCCTTCTGATCAAACCAAAAAACTACATTTGAAATGGAAATCTGAAAATAAAACATTAGTAAGGTGTGCTGACTAAATAGATGGCATCTTGCTTTACAATGACGCACCATGAAGACATACTGCTTATAAACATCACTGCAGAAATCAACACTCAAAATGATACCAATATTTAAGACAGACACTCCATGCATGAAAACCGAACTCCAGCAACTATTAGCTCCATTCCAGAGTCACATACAATGCTGGGGGGACCAGCATGCCATTAATTTCAGTTCCATTCAGCTTATTTAAAGGTACATAACCCAAATGGCTGGTCTTTGGAAAGCATGAAATAACAAAGTTAACTAAATTATGCTCGGTTAAGAACTTCTAGCCATGGCACAGCTCTACCTTCGAACTGTCATCGATTTTAAAAACGATGCCAAAGCAGGATGGAGCCAATTTGAGTTATAAAACTGTACTGATATACCACTTGTTGAGAGTCTGCATGGAAGAAGTTTTAGTTGCAGCACTTCTTAAGTTATTTGACTTAAGCTACCACACTGTTCCCCAAAGACATTAACCTGCTTTATATTGCAGGGACCAAATGCATACAAATAAAGTACAGTTGTGTACACCTACCATAAATGTAGATGTTAGAGTGTCTTCACTGTTGCAGTCATAACTGTGGGGTGATCCTGCCGGCAGGCAGCCCGAAGTCTGCCAGAATTCCAAAGTCTGGGTCCGGCGTCGGCCGCTCTAGCAAGTACCCTGACGTCAGAGCGCAGAGGTATAAAGCTGGCAGCAGACGCCATCTTCTCCAGCCTTTCTTGCCCCAGATGTCAGAAGCCCCCCAAAACACCAAAAGGTGTCCAAAGAGGAACACAAATACACCACAAAAGAAGTGGAAGAAAAACCAACAAAAATAAGAGGGGACTGGTGGGAGGGAAACACCGACTGCAACAGTGAAGACACTAACATCTACATTTATGGTAGGTGTACACAACTGTACTATGTTCTTCGTGTTTCACTGTTGCAGTCATAACTGTAGGGTAGAATCTCAAAGCTGTGAAAGAGGGAGGAGGTTACGCAGAAGAAGGGGCAGCTAAAAGACACTGCAAAACAGCAGAGGCAAATCCTGCCCTGGACTTGCAGCTTCCAAAATGTCCTTGGTAGGAACTCCTCTGAGAAAAGCTGCAGAAGTGGCAGCTGCTCTAGTAGAATGACTTCTAACAGAACCTGGAATCTGTTTCCCATAGTGAGAGTAACAAAACTTTATTCCATAAGCAATCCATTTGGAAATAGTTTGTTTAGAAATAGCCTTACCTAGAGAACTGGAAGCATAAGAAATAAGCAATTGTTCAGATTTTCTGAAGTCTTTAGTTTTGTCCAGGTAAAATCGAAGTTGTCTGTGTACGTCCAATGAATGTAAGATCCTTTCCCCTTAATTTTGAGGATTTGGAAAGAAGGTAGGATAGTGAATAGTCGGATTTAAAGCCACTTTATACCACCTTAGGCATAAAAGTAGGATTGGTCCTCAAGGATACTCTGTCCTGATGGAAGATGAAGTACAGTTTTGTACCTACCATAAATGTAGATGTCCGAGAGGTATGCATCTGCAGCCCTAACATATGGGTTGTCCTGCCTCAGGCAGCCCTTCGGTCGGCCGGATTCCAAAGTCTGGGTCTGGCCTCGGCTGATGTCGCACTTCACCCGACGTCATAGCTGCTGTGAATTGGGTATAAAGGCATCAGCCGACGCCATTTTCCTCAGTGTTTCTTGCCCCAGATGCCAGGTGCCCTCTAGGAAGGCTAAATTTGGATAAATGCAAATGATTCCAAACAGTAGAGAGTAAACAAAAATAACATGTATATACAAACAAATACACCATAATAGATTCCCCCAGCTAGCTACAAGATGGGCAAATACCCTAGGAGTACCACAGAGGGGAAGGAGGGTGGGTAATCCTGACTGCAGATGCATACCTCTCGGACATCTACATTTATGGTAGGTACAAAACTGTACTATGTCCTTCAAGGATGCATCTGCAGTCCTAACATATGGGTAGAATACCATAGCCAAACTGGGGGAGGAGGCACTAGAAAGATTATGGTGTAGTTAAGATCCCTTGCAAAACAGCAGTTGCAAAACCTGCTCGGGATCTGGAGTAGAAAGGTAGATTATAATGCTTGGCAAATGTATGCACGGAGCTCCAAGTAGCAGCCTCTAGAATGTCTTTGGTAGCCACTCCTCGTAAGAAAGCTGTAGTAGTGGCTGTAGCTCTTGTGGAGTGAGGCCTGATGTTTTCTGGAGTTGTCTTTCCATGAAAATAGTAACAAAATCTAATGCAATTTCCTATCCATTTTGAGATTGTCTGTTTTGAAATTGCTTTTCCTTCCATTCCTGTTGCATAAGCTACCAGAAGCTGGTCAGTTTTTCTATTGTTCTTGGTTCTGCCCAGATAGTAGCGCAATTGCCTGTGCACATCTAAGGTATGTAGTAGTCTTTCCCCCCTGTTCTGTGGGTTGGGGAAGAATGTTGGTAGGTGTATTGCTTGGTTCAATGATACCCTGGAGACTACCTTTGGCATAAAAGTATGGTTAGTTCTCAAGGATACTCTATCCTGATGGAAGACAAGGAAGGGCTGTACTGCCATTAATGCCTGTAATTCAGAAACCCTTCTTGCTGAAGTGATTGCCAGCAGGAAAGCAGTTTTCCAAGATAAGAACTGTAATTCTGCTGTTGCTGCTGGCTCGAAAGGGGGAAGCGTTAACTTTTCCAGCACAAAGTTGAGGTCCCATGTAGGCAAAGGTGGCTTCCTTGGAGGCTTTACATTTTTAATTCCTCTCAGAAACTGCCTGAGTAGAGGATGAGAGAAGACTGGAGGATCCATGTTGTATTCTGCTGAAATTGCTGATGCATGAATCTTAATGGAGGAGTAAGACAGGCCATTGTGGAAAAGGTCTGCTAAATATTCCAGGATGTTAGCTATGTTTGGCAATGATACACTTTCTCCTTTTGCTGCACTCCAAAAAGAGGTATCTTTTCCATTTGGCTGAGTAAGTCTTCCTTGTGGAGGGTCTGCGAGCCTCCAGTATAATGTCTTTAACCCTCTGGGATAAAACTGGGTTATTTTGTTTTATATAATATTCCAGCCAGCCAGCTGTAATGTTTTCAAGTTTGGATGTAGGATCTTGAAGTTGTTCTGTGTTAGCAGTAAAGGAACTAGAGGTAGAGGCCATGCGTGCGTCCGAGACATATTCCTCAGTAGCGGGTACCAATGCTGCCTCGGCCAGTCTGGAGCTATCAGGATGATCCTTGGGCGATCTTCTTTGATCTTCAGTAGCACTTTGTGCATCAAAGGATGAGGTGGGTATGCATATGCTGTCAGGTTTTCCCAACTGAAGGAGAGGGAGTCCACCTTCCAAGCTAGTGGGTGGGATGTCCTTGTGCAGAATTTCCTCAATTGGTGGTTGTGTGGGGATGCGAACAGGTCTATTTCTGGTAGTCCCCATTTCTTTGTAATGGATTTGAAGATGTCTGGATGCAGCATCCATTCGTGGGCATCCGTGGTAATTCTGCTTAAGGTGTCTGCTAGTATATTTTCTTTTCCTGGCACAAATATGGCCTGGAGCTGAATGTTGAGGTTCAGGGCTACATTCCACAGGTCCATTGCCATCCGGCATAGAGGATATGAATGTGTGCCTCCTTGTTTGTTGATATACCACATGACTGTGGTGTTGTCCGTCCTTATCAGCAAATGACCCTGTTGAAGAAACGGTCTGAATGTCTGGATTGCCCGTTTCACTGCCAGCACCTCTTTTTGATTTATATGTAGGTTCAGCTGGTCTTGTGTCCATAGGCCTTGTATACACTTGTCCACCATGTGTGCCCCCCAGCCTAGGTCCGAGGCGTCCGTGGTGATAGTCTGGCTTGGGTGAGGCTTGTGGAAGGGCAGTCCTCTGTTCAACTGACAGGCCTGAGCCCACCACAGGAATTCTTGCTTCAGGCATGGGATTATTGGAATCTGAGCTTCTAGGCTGTGCTTGTGTTGAGACCATATATTCCTTAGGTACCATTGCAACTTCCTCATATGCAGCCTGGCATGTGGAACCAATATTATGCAGGATGCCATGTAACCCAGGGCTTGCAGGACTTTCCTTGCTGTAAGATGGTTCTGTGTTGTCAATGCCCTGAAATAGAGTGGTAGTTGCTTTTGCTTTTCTGCTGTGAGGAATGCCATCTGATTTGAAGTGTCCAGTTTGGCACCCAAGAATGTTATCCTCTGGGATGGTACCAGCCTTGACTTTTTCATGTTGACTGTGTATCCCAGGGCTTGCAGTAGTTGTATAACCTTTTCCAAATCTTGTGTTAATTTGGTCTTGTTGTCCACTTGTATCAGGCAGTCGTCCAGGTATGGATAAATCTGAATTCCCTGAAGCCTGCAATGAGCAATTACTGATGCCAGGCATTTCGTGAATACTCTGGGCGCAGTAGATAAGCCAAAGGGCAATGCTGAGAATTGATAATACTCTGATCCTGCAAGAAATCTGAGGTATCTTCTGCAATCTGGTCGTATAGGGACGTGCAGGTATGCCTCCTTGAGATCTAGAGTCACCAGCCAAGACTCCTTGCCCAGCATGGGAAGAAGTTGCTGTAGGGTCAGGCCCGGGGGAAAACGGTCCCCCTGTTGTAGAAGGAAGTAGCAATCCGCATAAATCACAAAAACTGATAGGCCAAGGAAGAGCCATAAAGACGATAGAGTGCATTATTGAAGATAAGAAATTATGTACTGTTATACTATTACGCAAAAAGCCCACAATTTCTAGACGCAAGATGTACAAAATGATTGAGAGAAATTAGAATAACAAAAACATTTCCGTAAGAAAAACTGTCAGAAGTTTCAAATGAAAATTTGCGTTCATTAATCCAACAGATTTGTGAAAAACAGTACATAGATCAAGAAACTTTGATCTGTTGGGAAAAAGAAGCATCTGAGGAAGTGCGAACATATAAACAAAACCAAGAGATATTTGAACATGCTAAAGAATGCCTGCAGGAAATGGAAACAATGAATGTGCCCTCAGTTTGGAAGAAAATGACCCAAAAGAAGAATTACTTGATTTAATAAACAGACATATCAAGATCAATGAAAGAAAGACTGCAGAAGGTCAATAAAACTCCAAAAGTCAGAGGTTTGATAAAACAAATGAACACAGATTACACAGAGATCCATGCAATATAACAGAAGTAAAAAGGATACATTACTGTGCAGCTAAATTAATAAAGGAAAGTTTTACCTCAACAACACAGGATAGTGAAGGAAAGGAGGGGAGAAATCAAATACCATCATGTAAGTATCAAATATAGTTCACTATATAAAGCAAATAAGACAAGACGTGTCACTGTCATAGGACTAATCAAGTGGGAACATATCAATAAAAATACTAAGATACATAGATGTGATGAAAGCAAGGCACAGTACAGACCAGGATCTATCAGTAGCAAATAAACTAAAAATTTCAGCACAGGCAGAAAAACTTAGAAAAATATAAACAAAAACAACAAAATAAGTAATTTACTGATGACCCAAAAAGTTAAGAGAATTGGGAAACAAGGTAAAAGGAACTGAAAGACCACCAAAAGAAGAAGAAATAGATACATTTTGGAGAAGTATCTATGAAGATCCTGTAGAACATAAAAATGCTAAATGGATAGGAGATGTAAAAACAAAAACGAAGTTTAAAGGTACAGGATACAAAATCGGATGAAGTAACAGCCAGAGAAATTGAAACAAAGTTAAGAAAAGTCTCAAACTGGAAAACCCCAGGCCCAGATGCATTATCTAACTTCTGGTGAAAAGTATTAACACCTTTGCATCAAGATTTAGCCACGAGTAAGAAATATTTATATGCGCATCCCACAATGCTCTTACTTAACCTGCAAGCTACCCTACAAATTATGGACCAATAGCTTGCCTTCTGACGACATACAAACTCTATGTGGGAAATGATGTCGACAGTGTCTATAGCCATTTAGAAGAAAACTCAAACAAGGCAATAGAACAAAAGAGCAATAAAAGAAAGTCATATGGAACAAATGATCATTTGCTGTTAAAGTCATAGTGGAGAACTGTAAAAAGGGGAAGAATTTAAGTATGGCATGGATTGACTACAAAAAAGCATTTGACAGTATCCCACATTCATGGATAAGAGAGTGCGTAAAAATGTATAAGATGCATCCTACACTTAACTATATTACAGTGATCCTGAAACAGTGCAGACGACTCTGCAATTAAGTCATGATAAAGGACCACTTATTATTCCAGAGATATAAATTCAAAGGGGGATATTCCAGGGTGAGACCGTCACCACTGCTATTCTGCCTTGCCCTTAGCCCATTAAGCTATCTAATTAGGAGCTTAGGCCATGGCTATAATTTGGCTCCTAGAAAACAGATTTATCTTCTCTGTTGACGATTTGAAGCTGTACAGCTCATCAAATGAGGAAAGTACAGTTGTGTACACTTAACATAAATGTAGATGTTAGAGTGCATTCACTGTTGCAGTCATCACACTTGGGTTACCTGCCTGCAGGCAGCCCTCAGTCGGCCCGAATACCAGAGTCTTGGGATTTCTGCGTCGGATGCTGTCGCCTCTTCCATGACGTCAGGTCGTCAGGCGTATAAAACAGGCAGACGATGCCATTACATCAGTTTTTCTTGTCCCAGATGTGAGGAGCCCCCTAAATAGGAAGCTGTGGAATACCAGCAGTAAAAGTAAATACCCCTGCCATAAAAAATGGCCATATAGAGGACAGGTAAAAATGGAGCTGGAGGGAAAACTACAGTTGTTGTGTGCAGTTACCATAAATGCAGATGTTGGAGTGTACTCACTGTTGCAGTCATTATATTTGAGTAATCCTGCTGGCAGGTTGCCCTCAGTCAGCCTGAATTCCAAAGTCTTGGGTTCTGCGTCGGCTGCTATCACCCCTTCCCTGACGTCAGGTCGTCAGGGGTATAAAAGCAGCCGCCAACGCCATTTTCATTAGTTTTTCTTGCCCCAGACGTCAGGTGCCCCCTAAAAGGGTAGCTAAAATTTATATCTATATATAAAATTACATGCACCAATATAAACTTTACCTTCATCTACAAGCAAATATGCCACACAGGTTGTATAAATCAGAGAAGGAAAGACCGATTCCATCAGAAGAAAAGGAGGATGGCGGGTGGGTAACCTGGACTGCAATAGTGAATAGACTCGAACATCTACATTTATGGTTAAGTGTACACAACTGTACTATGTTCTTAGTGTTTCACTGTTGCAGTCATTACATTTGGGTAGAGTCGCAAAGCTATGGTTGGAAGGCTGGAGCTGAAACCCTGCAGAACTGCAGTGGCAAAGCCTGCCCTGGATTTACAGTAGAGTGGCAGATGGTGCTTTGTAAAGGTGTGCACTGAACTCCAAGTAGCTGCCTCTGAAATGTCCTTGGTTGGTACTCCCCTGAGAAAGGCTGCTGAAGTGGCTGCAGCTCTGGTGGAATGTGGCCTAATGCCCTTAGGCACTTTCTTGTCATGGTGTAAGTAGCAGAAACAAATGCAGTGGCCTATCCTCTTTGAAATAGTCTGCTTTGAGATGGCCTTTCCTTGTGATCCTGCAGCATATGCCACTAATAATTGCTCTGTCTTTTTGAAAACTCTGGTTCTGTCCAAGTAGAATCTAAGCTGTCTGTGTACATCCAAAGAATGCAGAAGTCTTTCCCCCTTGTTCTGTGGATTTGGATAAAAAGTTGTCAGATGGTTTGGTTAAGAGCCACACTGGACACAACTTTAGGCATAAATGTTGGGTTTATCCTCAGGGAGACCCTGTCCAGATAAACCTGTAGCTCTGAAACTCGTCTTGGAGAAGTTATTGCTAAGAGCAGAGCTGTTTTCCAAGATGAAAACTTTATATCAATAGTAGTAGCTGGCTCAAAAGGAGGCAGGGTAAGTTTTTCCAAGACATAGTTGAGGTCTCATGCAGGCATTGGTGATCTCCTTGGAGGCCTTAAATTTTTGGCTCCACTGAGGTACTGTTTTAATAAGGGATGAGAAAAGATTGGTGGCTCTGCATTGTAATGAGCCAAAATGGCAGAGGCATGAATTTTAATAGATGAGAAAGATAGGCCTTTGTCCAGCATTTCAGTTAAGTATTGTAAAATCTGAGGAATATTTGGCACAGCTGTACCTGTTCCTTGTGCCTGGTTCCAAGCACAGAATATCTTCCATTTGCCAGCATAAGATTTTCTAGTACTAGGCCTTCTGGCTTCCAAAATGACATCAATCACAGCTTTGCTGAGAGGTGTTTTGTATGACTACATTATCTGCCATGCTGCCAGGTTTAAAGTCCTGAGTTGGCTGTGCAGGATCGGATTGTTTTGCTGAGAAAGTAGATGAGGTACTTGAGGTAAGGTCCAAGCTGGGCATTGAGACAAGCTCCTTAATATTGGGAACCAGTGCTGGCGGAGCCAATCTGGGGCAATCAGTATCATCTTTAGCTTTTCTTGTCTGACCTTTAGGAGTACCTTAGGGAGGAGGCAGAGGGGGAAAGGCATATACTGATAGGTTTTTCCCGCTGAACGACAGGGCGTCCACTTTCCATGCTTGTCTGTGATAAATCCTTGTGCAGAATCTTTTTAGTTGGTAGTTCTGAAGGGAGGCAAACAGATCTATGTCTGGGCATCCCCATTTCCTTGTTATCATGCTGAAGACTTGTGGATCCAACTGCCACTCGTGGGGATCCATGAGGTTACTGCTTAGTTAGTCTGCCAGAGTATTTTTCCTTCCTGGCAGGAATTGTGCCTGCAGATGTACTTGTTAAGTCAATGCTGTGTCCCACAAAGTCATGGCTAGTCTGCAAAGGGGGTAAGAATGTGTGCACCCTGCTTGTTTATATACCACATGACCGTGGTGTTGTCCGTCTATCAGTAGTTGTCCTGGATGAAGTAGGTCCTTGAAGGCTGTCAGGGCATTTTGAACAGCTAGCATCTCTTTTTGATTGATATGTAGATGCATTTGGTTTGAGGTCCATGTGCCCTGAATGAATGAATCTTCCTGCCATGTGGGGCCCACCAGGAATAATCTGATGCATCCGTTGTTAGTGTCTGCCTGGCTGGGGGTAATGTGAATGGCTGGCCCTTGTTTTGGTGACAAGCCTTTGCCCACCATCGAAACTCCTGTTGCAGGCAGGGAATGAGAGAAATTAGTTTCCAGGCTGTGGCAATGTTGCGTCCAAACACTTTTTAGGTACCACTGAAGTATCCTCATATGCAGTCCTGCATATGGAATTAGGAGGATGCAGGATGCCATGAAGCCCAAAGCCTGCAGAATTTTTCTTGCAGATAACTGGGCCTTTGTTGCTAACATTTTGAAATAGGTAGTCAGTTACCTTTGTCTGGCGTGAGATAATCCATCTGGGCAGTTGTGTTTAAGCTTGCACCCAGGAATATCTCTTGAGAGGGTACTAGCTTTGATTTCTTTTCGTTGACTGTGTAACCCTAGGCATGTTAGAAGTTTTTTCACAAATGCCAGATGCTGTAGAAGAATGTCCTTGTTCTCTGCTTAAATTAGATAGTCGTCCCAGGTAAGGATATATTTGTATTCCTCTGTCTGCAGAATGCATTTACTGGTGCCAGGCACTTCATAAAGATCCTGGGCAGAGTAGATAAGCCAAAGGGCAGTGCAGAGAATTGGTAATGCATTGAGCCAGCCTTGAATCTGAGCTATCTTCTGCATATCTGTCTGACTGGGACATGCAGGTAAGCCTCTTTTACGTCTAAAGTTACAAGCCAAGAGTTCTTGCCCAGCATGGGCAGAAGCTGCTGCAAAGTCAACATTTTGAATTTTGGTATATCCAGGAATGTGTTCAGAATAGATAGGTCCAGTACTGGCCTCCAGTCCTTGTCCTTTCTAGGTACCAAGAGCAGTAGAGTAAAATCCTTGTCCCCGCTCTTGCTCTGGCACTTGCTGAATGGTTCTCATGTCCATGAGGGATGCGACTTGTTTTTGTGCCTCTGCCCATTGATTTTTTGGCAGATCTGGCCATCCGTTTGCCTTCGGCAGGGTATGAAAAGAGATTCACACTGCCATCCCCTAACTATTGGGTGGGTGACATTACCCGCAGTCCTAACTATTGGGTGATCCGCCTGGCAGTCGGCCCGAATACAGAGTCACAGTATAGCTTTAATGCGTCGTCAGGGCGCGGCGCACAGGCGAATGTGATCCGCCAGCACTAAATAACCGGATATCGTATCCCCAACCTACAATGCCCCAATGTCAGAAATATACAAAATATAAATAAATATATACAATATAAAGGCCACATATACCTGCAAATAAAATATATATATAAGAATAAAAGGAAATAATATAAAACACAGCAACCCCAAAGGACCCTAAGGAAGGAGGGACTACAAACTGTACTGGATCTTCAATTCCACATTGATGCCTTGTTTTCTACATGGGTACAAAATAAAATCAGGTTACTCCACTGGCATGCATTGCTGTCCTATGGTGGAATCCCAATAAGCATGCCTTGCAGGGAAAGCAGCAACAAAACCAGCCCTGAACTGAGAGTATGCAAAATGCTGGTAGAAAAGCAGTCTTAAACCTAGGTGGACTTGCTAGAGAGCCTGCTTATAATGCTTAGAGGAAAGCTGCTGCTGACAAAAAGTAGCTGCCTCCCAACCCCCTGAGGAGTTGCCCCAGCTGGAATCTCCTGCCCTAATGGAATGAGGCAAATGGAATATCCCAGCGGAATCCAGCAATAACAAAATAACATGCAAAAACCAATCCCTCTCCCCCTAAAAAAAAAACAAAAGGCTGGCTCACACTTTTAAGACTGCCTAAAAAGCAAAGTCCTGCTTAAATGCTAAGAAAACTGCCTGCTGAGCTTAATTAAAATTAAAATATTTGCTTGGACCTTATAGTGTAAAAAGTGTTGAACAAATTTTGCCTTTAATTTTGCAAAAAGCATAAAAAGAATAGTTTGAAAGGAAGGGTTGAGTTAAAGCACTACTAAACCAAAGGAGCAATAATGAAGGATTGAGTACTAATGATACCCTCGTATGGAAAATGCTCAGGGCTCTACTGCCATAAGGCCTGCAACTCAGACACAGCAGTTGCTTCAGACAAGCAGAACAGAAAACGAATAGCCATAGGAAAAAAAAGTAGTTTTTGTAAACAAAATACCCAGAAAGGAGTCAGTGTAAAAGGAGACACCAAGGGAGATTTCAAGGCAAAATATTTGGGAAGGAGCTCTGAGGCTGGTTCCCTCTTTGCCCCTCTAAACAAACGATCTGAACTGAGGTCAAATTCACAATGAATCTGTGAATCAAAGGTCATGGAAATGAAAGGAAGATGAATCTTCAATCAAGAGAATGAAGAATACACTCAAAATAGCTCAAAGAAATCTCAAAGAGGCTCAAAAAATTCCAAACTCAAACCTCTTCAATTTTCTGCCTTTTTCTCATTTTTCTCCTCTTCACTTTTGTACTAACTCTTTCTCTACTTTCTTTTTTAAAACTTTAGCTCTCAGTGTTGAGGAACTGTGTTTCAACACAGAATATGCCAGGCTGTTAGATGAAGAAGATGATTGAAGTTTGAATGCGTATGGTTGAGATGACCGACTTAACAGATAACAGATGTAGGATCAAAGGTAAGTGGGCCATGGGCTTCCTTCAGCTACCTTAGGTAGTGTTTTGCTGAGCCCATCTGGAGCTAATAAAAAAAATCATGGCTTGCTTTGTCTGACCTGCCTTTCACCTTTGGAAGAGAGAAGAAAGAGTGTGGGAAAAAAGGATAGACAGAGATTTTTTTTCCAACTGAGAAAGAGCATCCACTTTCCAAGCTGTGTGATGACGGACTGATGAGATGGTTGATGTAAAAGGAGGGATAGACTTTTTTTGTCCGGGGGTTAAATCTGTATCTTGCTATATCAGTCTCACACCCAGAGAAGACACATGTTTGAGAGGTACTAGACTGGACTTTATTGATTTGATTTTTTTTAGCCAGAGTAAAGCTATCACTGGAGCCA
This sequence comes from Protopterus annectens, assembly GCF_019279795.1. Taxonomy (NCBI): domain Eukaryota; kingdom Metazoa; phylum Chordata; order Ceratodontiformes; family Protopteridae; genus Protopterus; species Protopterus annectens. Next base: position 1,229,158,634 of record NC_056747.1, on the reverse strand, counting down.
GAACCTTGTGAATACGCTGAGCATAAGTAGATAGGCAAAGCAATGCAGAGATGCTGATAATGAGAATTTCCAGTCAAAACGCCTGCAACTAACTTCTTATTCTAGGCACATGTTAAGAAGGTAGCTTCCTTGAGATCTAAAGTTACCAGTGATCTTGCCCCAGCAGAGGTAAAAGCTGTTAACGTCAACATCTTGAACAACTTGAAATGTCAGGATAGTGTTTTGGGATAGATAAATCCAAAATTGTGGAAGTAAACTTTTTGCTTGTGAGCCTCTTTCCTTTGTGAGGGGCGGAGGGCATGTGCCTTGAAAGGGGCAATGGGCAAAAATAAAACCTGTAACTGTAACGGTGTGAGATATAACAACACCCATGTCTTGAGTAATTAAATCCCAATTTTTTTTGAAAAGAGACAGTCAAAGAATCAGGTTCAGGCAAGCCTCAAAACATCTTCCACCAAACAAGATTCAACTAAGCCTGCTAGCCTAGGGGCTCCACCTTAAAAAAAAAAAAAAAAAGCCTTCCCAATGGCATTCAGATTCTAAGTAAAAGAGGCCTTTCCCTCGCCCCTCCATGATGTGCAAGAGTCTCTGAAAATGAGAAATCCTCAGGACTGGCTGAGGGAAGAATAGGTAGAATCGAATCTCAGAAGCCTCTGAACACTGTTCAAATCATCCACAGAGTCAAAACTCTAAACTCTGAACACTGTTCAAAAACTCAAACTCCAGGTCATAGTAATCATCTTATCGTAGGCATTTAATTCTAATCATCATAATAAAAATCTCATCTGTTTCTAGAACATTATCACTGAAGCTAAACTTACCCTAGTGCTTAAGAAGTTTCCCAAACAGAAGGCACTTGGCCAAAGCCTCTGGTTTTTGAAACAGAAGGAGGGAATCTAATAGGAGAGCCTCAGGAGGAGAACCCCCTCACCCCCTCAGCCAGGCAGCCTGCCTACATCCTGAGAAGGTAACAGTAAAGTCTCACTCCCTCTGCCTGACTCCACTCAAACTCTAAACAAACACCTGGGCTCACCCCGGGAAGAACCGGCGTCGGCCCGGTTCGGTCTCGGTTCATCAACCGCTTTTTTCGCGCCTGTCTTACCGGAGGCTTCTTGGGTTGACGGCGGCGGCATTTGGCGGCACAAACATTAACAAACAACAGCAAAACCTCTAAATAATAGTTCTCTCCTACTCTCCTAGCAAGTAAGTTGGCATCCAATCCACACGTGCTCAGGCCCAACAACGTCGTTGCTATACAGGGTAGGTATACTATGAGGTATCTGGTATCCAAGAAATACAAAATACAGTTATTTTTTTTTTTATTCACTTTTTCTTCGACAAAAAAACCAAAATGTTCAAAAGAAACCAAATCCAGATTCGGTCTGAAACTCCACTGAATTCTGAACTTCAACTTCAGAGAACGCCTGAGAGAAAACGCAAAACTGCACCTGCATCGGACCTCTGCATCGAAAAAGTGAGCTGGATATGTGGGTCAGGTCATGCGTGTGGTGGCCCTACTGACTTACATCGTCAGCCGCGCGCCCTCGACCGACGCCAGCCATATCTGGTATTGAACCCGACACTGGACAGGTGACTACAAATAGTTAGGACTGCAGGAATGTGGAATGAAGAACATCTGCAACTTGTAGCCTTGTGACACTATAATATATTTAGAACCCACTTGTCCTGGGTTATAATGGGCCAAGTTTGAGAAAAAAGTGCTAATTTTCCCCCTAAGGGTGCTGCCAGGAAATAAGTGCTTGGCTCAGGCAGGGGGAAGTCATTGGGACCGTTTCCTTAAGGTTGTGATTTGTCTTCTCCACTTTTGGAGGTAGAAGCACCCCATTGCTTTGACCTGTATGAACCTTGTGCCTGGGATCTGCCTCTAGGGCGTCTGGATCTGCACCTTTGAGGTCTGTCTGACAAGAAAGGACCAATTCTTTGTAGGCCAGTGTCTACTAAACGTAGGTGGCTGTACGTGTAAAAAAATCTTTGACAGTTTGCATAGATTTAGCTTTGTCCTCCATTTTCTTTAACACCTCCTCTGGCTTAACACCAAACAAAGTATCATGCTGTAAAGGTGCATCTAATAATTTAACTTTGACATGATCAGGCAGATTTTGTTCCTTTAACCAAGCATGCCTCCTAATTACAGAACCCGTAACTGCGGCACTGCAGGAGGCCTCCAGAGAATCAAAACCACATTGCAAAGTATGTTTTCCAACTTTTGTTCAGCTGCATACAATAAATCCTGCATTTCCTTGTTTTCTGCACATTCAGAGTTTAATAACATTTTCTGTTTAAGCAATGCCATGACATGTAGCTGATATTTAAGCATATGAAACTGACAGTTTAAGGCCCTTATTGCCAAGGTAGCATGTGTGCAAACCTTTTTCCCCCAACTATCCAGTGCCCTTGAGTCCGTTAGAGGGGGTAGGGTTTTTTGCAGCAGAAGCCTTAACCCCTTTAGGACCCTGTGAAATAATTTCTGGGTCTGCAGCAGGGTCTTTGAAGAGGAATTTGAGAGGCAGGAACCCTGTAATATCTGTCAGGCTTAACAGGAGCTGGAGGTAAGGATCAGGGGTCAGACTAGACTCTGAAAACACATCTACAATGTCTAACACATTTGAAATGGTTAGAGGCCTGTGTTGAGGTAGTAAAAGGAAGTCCCTGAGCTTCTTCTTAGATTCTGAAAAATCTTGGCTCTTCCAGTAGAAGTGCTCCCTCATGGTATGTAAGGTTTCCCCAAAAAGTACAGTTATGTACCTACCATAAATGTAGATGTCCGAGAGGTATGCATCTGCAGTCCTAACAAATGGGTTGTCCTGTCCTCAGCCAGCCCTTCGGTCGGCCGGATTCCAAAGTCTGGGTCTGGCCTCGGCTGATGTCACACTTCACCCGACGTCACAGCGGCAGTTCTTCGGGTATAAAGGCATCAGCCGATGCCATTTTCCTCAGTGTTTCTTGCCCCAGATGCCAGGTGCCCTCTAGGCAGTCTAAATTTGGATAAATGTAAAAGTTTCCAAATAACAGGTAGCAAATATAATAAACATGCATGTACATATATACAAACAAATACACCATAATAGATTCCCCCAGCTAGCTAAAAGATGGGCTAATACCCTAGGAGTACCACAGAGGGGAAGGAGGGAGGGTAATCCTGACTGCAGATGCATACCTCTCGGACATCTACATTTATGGTAGGTACAAAACTGTACTATGTCCTTCAAGGATGCATCTGCAGTCCTTACAAATGGGTAGAATACCATAGCCAAACTGGGGGAGGTGGTACTAATAATAAGATTATGGTGTAGTTAAGATCCCTTGCAAAACAGCAGTGGCAAAACCTGCTCGGGATCTGGAGTATAAGGGTAGATTATAATGCTTGGCAAATGTATGCACGGAGCTCCAAGTAGCAGCCTCTAAAATGTGTTTGGTAGCCACTCCTCGTAAAAAAGCTGTAGTAGTGGCTGTAGCCCTTGTGGAGTGAGGTCTGATGTTGTCTGGAGTTGCCTTCCCATGGTAAGAGTAACAAAATCTAATGCAATTTCCTATCCACTTAGAGATTGTCTGTTTTGAAATTGCTTTTCCTTCCATTCCTGTTGCATATGCTACCAGTAACTGGTCAGATTTTCTATTACTCTTGGTTCTGTCCAGGTAGTAGCGCAATTGTCTATGCACATCCAAGGTATGTAATAGTCTTTCTCCCCTGTTCTTTGGGTTGGGGAAGAATGTAGGCAGGTGGATAGCTTGGTTTAAAGATACCCTGGAGACCACCTTTGGCATAAAAGTAGGATTAGTTCTCATGGACACCATCTTGATGGAAGATAAGGAAGGGCTGTACTGCCATTAATGCCTGTAATTCAGAAACCCTTCTTGCTGAAGTGATTGCAAGCAGGAAAGCAGTTTTCCATGATAAGTACTGTAATTCTGCTGTTGCTGCTGGCTCAAAAGGAGGGAGTGTCAACTTGTCTAGCACAAAGTTCAAGTCCCAAGAGGGCAATGGTGGCTTCCTTGGTGGTTTTACATTTTTAATTCCTCTCAGAAACTGCCTGAGTAGAGGATGTGAGAAGACTGGAGGATCCATGTTGTACTCTGCTGAAATAGCTGATGCATGAATCTTAATGGAAGAATAGGACAGGCCATTGTGGAAAAGTTCTGCCAAGTATTCCAGGATGTTAGCTATGTTTACCAGTGACGCATTTTCTCCTTTTGCTGCACTCCAAATGAGATATCTTTTCCATTTTGCTGAATAAGTTTTCCTTGTTGAGGGTCTGCGAGCCTCCAAGATAATGTCCTTAACCCTTTGAGATAAATCTGGGTTATTTTGTCTTATGCAATGTTCCAGGCAGCTAGCTGCAGCGTTTTTAGATTTGGATGCAGGGTTTTGAAGTTGTTCTGTGTTAGCAGTAAGGGAACTAGGGGCAGAGGCCATATTTGTTCCAGAGACATACTCCTCAGTAATGGGTACCAATGCTGCCTCGGCCAGTCTGGAGCTATCAGGATGATCCTTGGCCGGTCTTCTTGGATCTTCAATAGCACCTTGTGCATCAAAGGAAGAGGTGGGAATGCATATGCTGTCAGGTTTTTCCAACTGAAAGATAGGAGTCCACCTTCCAAGCAAGTGGGTGGTATGCCCTTGTGCAGAATTTTTTCAATTGGTGGTTGTGTGGGGATGCGAATAAGTCTATTTCTGGTAGTCCCCATTTCCTTGTAATGGATTTGAAGATGTCTGGATGCAGCATCCGTTCGTGGGCATCCGTGGTAGTTCTGCTTAGGATGTCTGCTAGTATATTTTCTTTTCCTGGTACAAATATTGCCTGTAGCTGAATGTTGGAGCTCAGGGCCACATTCCAGACGTCCATTGCCATCCGGCAAAGAGGGCATGAATGAGTGCCTCCCTGTTTGTTGATGTACCACATAACTGTGGTGTTGTCCGTCCTTATCAGCAATTGACCCTGTCGAAGAAACGGTCTGAATGTCTGAACTGCCAGTTTTACTGCCAGCATCTCCTTTTGATTTAGGTGTAGGTTCAGCTGGTCTTGAGTCCATAAGCCTTGTATGCAGTTGTCCAGCATGTGTGCCCCCCAACCGAGATCTGAGGCGTCCGTGGTGATAGTCTGGCTTGGTTGAGGGCTGTGGAAGGGCAGTCACTTGTTCAAATGACAGGCCTGAGCCCACCATTGGAATTCTTGCTTCAGGCATGGAATTATTGGAATTTGGGTTTCTAGGCTGTGCTTGTGCAGAGACCATAAATTCCTTAGGTACCATTGCAACTTCCTCATATGTAGTCTGGCATGTGGAATCAATATTATGCAGGATGCCATGTAACCCAGGGCTTGCAGGACTTTTCTTGCTGTTAGCTGGTTCTGCGTTGTTAATGCCATGAAATAGAGAGGAAGGTGCTTCTGCTTTTCTGCTGTGAGGGATGCCATTTGATTTGATGTGTCCAGTTCTGCACCCAAGAAAGTTATCCTTTGGGATGGTATCAGCCTTGACTTTTTTATACTGACTGTGTATCCCAAGGCTTGTAGGAGATGAATGACCTTTTTCAAATCTTTTTCTAATTTGTTTTTGTTGTCCGCTTGTAACAGGCAGTCGTCCAGGTAAGGGTAAATTTGAATTCCCTGAAGCCTGCAATAAGCAATTACTGATGCCAGGCATTTCGTGAATACTCTGGGCGCAGTAGATAAGCCAAAGGGCAATGCTGAGAATTGATAATGCTCTGATCCTGCAAGAAATCTGAGGTATCTTCTGCAATTTGGTCGTATGGGGACGTGCAGATATGCCTCCTTGAGATCTAGAGTTACCAGCCAAGACTCCTTGCCCAGCATGGGAAGAAGTTGCTGTAGGGTCAGCATTTTGAATTTTGGAACAATGAGATATGTGTTTAGAGCGGACAGGTCGAGAATAGGTCTCCATTGGTTTTCTTTTCTTGGCACCAGGAAAAGTCTGGAGTAAAATCCTTGCCCTTGTTCCATAGACGGTACCTTTTCTATAGCTCCCATCCTTATCAAGTGTTCTATTTGTTCTAGAGCTTTTTTCTTTTGATTTGGAGGTAGGTTTGGCATTCCTCTCTTCCTTGGTAGAGTATGGAAGCGAAACCTGTAACCTTGGTCTATTGTCTGTAAAATCCATTTGTCTCCAGTGATGTGATGCCAGTTTTCCGAAAATAAGGCTAGCTTTCCGCCTAAGGGTGCCTCTATTTGTTCCCTGGTAGGCGGTCTCAGAGCCAAGTCACTGTGATTGTCCTGTGGAAGTGGTAGTGGCTGGATCTGTGGCAGTACTTCGCTGGTTGTTAGGCTGCCACTGACGTCCCCTGTAGGCACCTCTGGATTGACCCCTGCCTCTTGGGCGCCTATTCCTGCCTCTCTGTGCTCTGGTGGTGTCTGGAAAGGACCAATTCTTCGAAGGCCAGTTCCTACTAAACCTTGGAGGCTGGACCTGTAAGAAATCCTTGACTGTCTGGACAGATTTTGCTTTCTCTTCCACCTTCTTCAGCACCTGCTGTGCAGGGGAGCCAAACAAATTGAGCTTATCCATGGGAGCATCTAGAAGCTTTGATTTAACATGGTCTGGTAAGGACTGCTCTTTTACCCATGCATGCCTTCTGATTACTGCCTACCAGTCATAGCTGATCTAAAGGAAGCCTCCAGTTCATCATAGCCACATTTTAAGGAACGATTACTGACCTGCTGAATGTTATGTACCATTTCCTGAAGAGATTTTTTGTCTAATGGTTCAGGCGAGGACAGTTTTTTAGTTAACTGATCTAACATAAATTCCTGATACTGAATCATGTGGAATTGACAGTTTAAGGCCCTAGCTGAAAGAGTAGCAGAAGTGTAAACTTTTTTACCCCATCTCTCTAAGGCCCTAGATTCCCTTTCAGAGGGGAGTGGGTTTTTGGTAGAAGTAGCTGCTACTGCCTTGGGTCCCTGTGATATAGTTTCAGGATCTGCAAAGGGAGCCTTATACAAATGATAATGTGTGTCCAGAACCCTGTAGAACCTGTCGGGCTTTGCAGGGGCCGGAGGAAGTGAATCAGGAGCAGTACAAGCATCATTAAATGCATCATCCACGACAGCAAGTACTGGAGGAATGGCTAAAGGCCTATGCTGTGGCAAATGCAAAAAGGTCCTAAGCCTTTTCCTAGAGTCTGAAAAATCCTGGCCCTGCCATTGAAATTGTTCCCTCATAGCATGCAAGGTTTCCCCAAAAGAAAATTCCTCAGGAGGAGAGGCAGAAGGAATGGAGTCTTCTGAATCAGAGTCCTCATAAGGAGAATAAGGGCCCTCTGGAGGGTCTGTATGTTCTGAATCATCAGAGGAGTAATCTGAAGAAACTGGCTCAGGGGGCTCTGCTCTAGGCCTCTTCTCCAGAGGTGGGTGAGAGGCCCTGTCAGGGTGAGGTTGGGATCCCCGGATCAAAGAAACAAGATCCTCTGCTAGACTAAGCATTTGAGTACTAGAGCTAGGCCTGTGAGAGGGGGTCTTAACAGGCACATTCTTGGTTGATTTTGCTGCTTTAGCCCTGGCAAAAGCCTTAATCGACATGGATGCAGGGGGCCTAGCAGCTCCACGTGCAGGAGTAGATATATCTAAAGGAATAGTATCAGATAAATCCTGTGAACCTGCAGGAGCAGGTGGGATTTCAGTAGCAGATTCAGCCATGCTGGAAGAGGCCTTGGTAGGAGGCAAGCTTTCGGCCGAAGGAAGGACCGAGGACTCTTTCAGCCGAAACAGAGACACTCGCGGTCGACTTAACCGCGGTTTCGGCCGAAACCGCAGACCGCGGGTGTCTGTCCTTTTCCTTGCGCTTTTTAGATAATAGCGAAGTCGGAGTTTCCGACGGCATGTTGTAAGCAAAAGTGGACCCGAAAAACTCCTCAGCAAATTCCGACCGACGTCTAAGCGTCCGTCGGTTGAAAGAAGCACAGGCTAGACAAGCTGCTACGTCGTGGTCTGGGCCTAAACAAGGTAGGCAGTAAGAGTGGAAATCTTTATGAGGTATTTGTTTCCCACAAGTTAAACAGTTATTCACTTTTTCTGACATCGGCTGAGGCAAGAAAGAGTCCCCAACGGGGTACTTAGCTTTTTAGAAGTCTTCGGTAGTAGTAATCTCTGGTTCTGACAGACCGGCACTTGCGAACAGCTTCTGCTTCGGGCGCCACGCAGCAAGAAAGACTGAGGAAAATGGTGTCGGCTGATGCCTTTATACCTGAAGAACTGCCGCTGTGACGTCGGGTGAAGTGCGACATCAGCAGAGGCCAAACCCAGACTTTGGAATCCGGCCGACCGAAGGGCTGCCTGAGGACAGGACAACCCATTTGTTAGGACTGCAGATGCATCCTTGAAGGACATCAATAGTCCTCAGGAGGAGAAACTGAAGGAATAGATTCTTCAGCATCAGAATCCTCATTGGGGGGGGGGGGGGGTTGTTCCTGGTCAGAAGAGGAATCAGAAGAAATAGAAACCTGATCTGAAGATTCATAGTCTGTCTCTTGCCTAGGTCATTAATCAGGAGGGGAATGGGAACCCCTGATAAAGGTAATTAAGTCTTCGGCCATTTTGAGCATCTGTTTTTTGGGCATGGATGCCTGTCCGCGTGGCTCTTGAGTTTCTTTGCCTTTGAAGGTGCTTTAGTCTTTGCCTTTGAAGCTGAAGTCGGTTTAAATGTACAGACATTTAGGCCTGAATACATCCTCAGAAGCCGGTGCCTGCTAAGCGGCTCCAAACCCATCTGAAGGAATAGTGTCAGAGGCTCCAATACCTTGAGTTTCCAGCGGCATAGCCGACTCCACGTGGGAGTCGGTGGCGGCCTGCGACTCTAAAGTAGCGGGCGTCAGGGGCTGCGAAAGCACCTCACTAAGAACCGGCAACTGGCTTAGGAGAAGCTTCGTTGGTTTTGGGCCTCGGTTGTCTATCTTTTTATTTGCATTTTTTGTGAACTCCGGTAGTCGGACGGCTATCCAACATTTCTAGATAATTAAACCTGCATCCAAAGTAGTTTAATACAAAATCATACAGACGCTTAATAGTGCGTTGGTTAAATCTAGCACAAAACCGACAACCTGAAACGTTATGGCCAGGGCAAGGAATACAGTAAGAATGAAAGCCCTTATGAGGTATTTGCTTTCCACAAGAAATACAATTATTTAATTTTTCTGACATCAGTCTGGAGCAAAAAAAAAAAGTTTCCCCAACGGGGTACTTAGCTTTAATGAAGACTTCGGATCTGAAATTCGAACACGAAAATCTCAGGAGTCGGCTGACTGGCACTAGCAAACTGCTTCGGGCACCGCGCAGCAAGAAAGACTAAAGAAAATGGAGTCGGCTGCTTCTTTTATACCCCTGACGACCTGACGTCAGGGAAAAGGCGACAGCAGCCAACGCAGGACCCAAGACTTTGGAATTCAGGCCAACTGAGGGCAACCTGCCAGCAGGATTACCCAAATGTAATGACTGAAACAGTGAAACACGAAGAACATCCAGGATTGCAACAGTGAATACACTCGAACATTTACATTTATGATAAGTGTACACACCTGTACTATGTTCGTGTTTCACTGTTGCAGTCATCACACTTGGGTTGATTCCCAAAGCTGAGGAAGGGTGGAGGCATTCAAGAGGAGTTTGAGCTGGCTAGCAGGCCTTGTAAGACTGCTGTAGCAAATCCAGCTCTGGATTTAGAAAAAAAAAAGTAAGTGGTAATGCTTGGTGAACTTGTGTACAGAACTCCAGGTCGCAGCTTCCAGAATGTCCCTGGCAAGGACTCCCGCTGTAGAGATGGAAGTAGCCCTAGTGGAACGTGTTCTGATCCCCTATGTAGTAGGTTTTCCATGGTGCTTGTAGCAGAAATGGATGCAGTGTGCTATCCATTTGGAAATAGTTTGCTTTGAAATAGCCTTGCCCTCTGCCCCTGTAGCAGGGCTGACTAGCAGTTGGGCTGATTTTCTGAAGAGTTTAGTCCTGTCAAGGTAGAACCTGAGCTGTCTGTGCATGTCCAAGATATGCAGGATCCTTTCCCCTTTATTTTGAGGATTAGGGAAGAAGGTTGGAAAATGGATGGCTTGGGTTTAGAGCCACACTGGAGACCACCTAAGGCATAAAAGATGGGTTAGTCCTGAGGGAAACCCTGTCAGCATGGAAAATAATGAAGGGTTCCACAGTCATTAGTGTCTAACTCAGACACTCTTCCAGCTGAGGTTATGGCTAAAAGCAAGACTGTTTTCTAAGAAAGGAATTTTAACTCTGCTGAAGCCGCAGGTTCAAAAGGGAGGAGCGTGAGATTTTCCAGTACAAAGTTAAGGATGGGTGCTTCCTAGGGGGCCTTACGTTGTTAGCACCCCTCAGAAACTGCTTGATGAGAGGGTGAGAGAATAGAGGTCGTTCAGTATTATAATGAGTTGAGATGACAGAGGCATGAATCTTAACGGAGAAGGATAGGTCTCTCTGGAGTATCTCTGCTAGTTAATCAAGGATTTGAGGTAAGGAGGGCACAGCTGTGTCCTTTCCTTGAGACGGACTCCAAAAGCAATATCTTTCCACTTCTCAGCATAGGATTTTCTAGTACTAGGCCTTCTGGCCCAAGAATGACGTCCAGCACCTGCTTGCTGAGGGTTGCTGGTGGAGTATTCAGGGGATAAGCCAGGCTACAAGGTTTAGGGTTTGTAGCTGTGGATGCAAAATCTGTCCCTCCTGCTGAGACGGCAGGGAAGGTGTCTGATGAAGGTGCCAGGGTGGCACTGTCGTCAGACTGCACAAGAGTGGGTACCAGTGCTGGCATGGCCAATCTGGGGCAAAAAGAATTGCCCTTGGGCTGTCCTGGCTGATCTTGAGTAGTACCTTTGAGAGGAGGGGCTGAGGGGGAAAGACAAACTGAGAGGTTTTCCCATTTGAAGGATAAGGCATCCACCTTCCAGGCCCTGCTGTGAGGGTTCCTGGTGCAGAATTTGCTCAACTGATGGTTCTCAGGTAAGGCAAAGAGGTCCACACCTCCAGTGTTCCTCACCTCTGGATTAGAAGGTTGAAGGTGCTGGGCTCCAATTTCCACTCATGTGGGTCCAGGAGATTTCTGCTTAAGTCATCTGCCAGTAAATTCTGTTTTCCTGGCAGGAACTGAGCTTGCCGATGCACTTGGTTGCTAAAGGCTGTGTTACACAGGGCCATGGCTAAACTGCTGAGTGGGTAAGAATGGGTTCCCCCCTGCTTGTTTATGTACCACATAACTGGGGTGTTGACCATTTTTATCAGCAGCTGTCCTGGAAGGATTAGGTATTTGAAGGCTGTCAGAGCATACTGTACAGCTAACATATCTTTTTGATTGATGTGCAGGACAATTTGCCCTGGGTTCCACTTTCCCTAAATGCATTTGCCTGCCATGTGAGCTCCCCCATGCTTAGTTTGATGCGTCCGTAGTCAGGATTTGGACAGTGAGGGGATTGAGTGAAAGGCAGTCCCTTGTTGTGGTTGCATGCTTCTGCCCACCAGAGGAACTCTGCCCTTAGAGAAGGAATGATCGGAATGACTGTTTCCAGGTCCTGAGAAGTTGGCACCAAATACTTTAAGTACCATTGGAGTTTCCTCATATGCAGTCTTGCATATGGAAATAGCAGAATGCATGAGGCCATGAAACCTAGGGCTTGCAGTATTTTACTTACAGATAGCTGGGTTTTAGTGGCCATGTGTTTTGAAGTAGTTGTTTAAATAGATCTGCTTTTCTGGAGTGAGAAAGGCCATCTGGGAAGTTATGTTCAAGCTTGCTCCCAGGAATACAATTTTTGGACTGGGCACCAGTTGTGATTTCTTTTCGCTGATGGTGTATCCCAATGAAGATAGGAGTCTTTTTACAAATGCCAGGTGATGAAGTAGTAATTCCTGACTGTCTGGCTGAATCAGGCAATCGTCTAAGTACAGGAAAATTTGGATATTTCTCTGCCTACAGTATGCAATGGCTGGAGCCAAGCACTCTGTGAATACTCTGGGCGCAGGAGATAAGCCAAAGGGAAGTGCAGAGACCTGGTAGTAACATGGATCCTGCCCTGAAGCGGAGATATTTCCTGCAAGACTCCCTTATGGGGATGTGCAGACAGACATCTTTTAAGTCTAGGTTGACTAGCCAGGCATCCTTGGGGTAAGCATAGGGAGAAGCTGTTGCAGGGATAGCATTCTGAATTTTGGGACCACCAGAAAGTTGTTGAGAATTGAAAGATCCAGGACTGGACGCCAAGAGCCCTCTTTTCTGGGCACCAGGAACAGTCTGGAGTAGAAACCCTGTCCCCTTTGTTCGAATGGAACAGGTTGAATGGCCCTGACGTTGAGCAGGGAATGCACTTGCTTTTGAGCCTCTGCCCTCTGGTTTGGAGGAAGGTCTGGAAAGGCACTTGGGGTTGGAAAGGAATGGAAGTAGAATCTGTACCCCTTGGATACAATGTTTAGAACCGATCGGTCCTGAGTAATGGACATCCAGTTTTTGGCAAGGGCGGCAAATTTTCCTCCTAGAGGTGAAAGTAAATGGGCAAGTCTGGGAAGGACAATTGACAAGTCATTGTGAACTTTTACTATAAGGGGGTGGCTTGCCACTCCCTGTTTTTGAGGTGAGAGCACTTCATTGTTTAGATCTTTGCATATCCTGAGACTGTAGTCTTGGTGGTCTGGTTCCCCAGGGTTTGGACTGAGGTGGCCTGGAAGGGGCTGGAAAGGACCAGTTTTTTTTTCTAGGCCAATGCCTACTGAATCTAGGTGTAAGAATTCTTTAACAGTTTGCATAGATTTAGCTTTTTCTGCCATCTTTTTAAGACTCTTTTGCTTTGGTGCCAAACAAACGATCCTGACTTAAAGGAACGTCTAGTAATTTTGATTTGACATGGTCTGGCAAGGTTTGTTACTTCAGCCAAGCATGTCCTCTCAGTACAGATCCAATGACTCCAGCCCTGCAAGATGCTTCTAGGCCATCAAAGCCACACTGCAAAGTATGCTTACTAACTTGGTTTGCAGAATGCATTAACTCTTGCACATCTTTATTTTCTGCACAATCTGGAAGTAACACCATTTTTTGTTTAATTTGTTCGATAATATGTTGCTGGTACTTCAACATATGAAACTGGCAATTCAATACCCTGATGGCCAGAGTTGCAGAGGTATATACCTTCTTACCCCATCTGTCTAAAGCTCTGGAATCCCTGCCTGAAGGAGTAGGGTTTTTGGCTGTAGTAGACTTAATACCTTTAGGCTCCTGGGAAATGGTCTCTGGATCCGCAGTAAGATTCTTAGAGAAATTTGTGAGAATCAGGTACTCTGTAGTACCTGTTAGTTTTTTTAAGGACCGGTGGTAAAATGTCTGGAGTAGGACTGGATTCCATGAAGACATCTACAGTATCCAGGACAGGGGGTATAGTTAAGGGCCTGTGCTGAGGCAACTCTAAAAATTCTCCGTCTCTTTTTGGACTGAGGATAATCCTGGCATTCCCAGTGGAAATGCTCTCAAAGTATGCAAGGTTTCACCAAAGGAAAAATCCTCTGGAGGGGAGGCAGAGGGAATGGATTCCTCTGCATTTGAATCCTCAAAGGTAGATAAGGGTATGTGTCCTGGTAATCAGAAGGGTCAGAGTCATCGGACTCATGGCCTGTAGAATCAGAAAGACACTCAATACTTGGCCTCTTAGCAGGGGAAGGCTGGCTTCCCCTAATTAGGGTGATCAGGTCTTCAGCCATTCTAAGCATTTGTTTTTGAGGCATGGGAGCTTGAGCATACGCTTTGGTAGTCTGTTTACTAGGCATAGTGCATACTCTGGGCCTGAGAAACTCAGTAGTTTTAGCTAAAAATTAAGTTGTCTGTTTAATGTGAATATCGGTAGGTCGGAATACACCCACAGAAGCTGGTGCCTGCACAATGGCTCTGGACCCATCCAAGGTAGAGACATCCACAGGTTCCATAGTCAAAGCATCTCGTGGCATACCAGACTCTGAATGGGTCTCAACAGAGGCCTGCGAATCTGTAGAAGTGGGCATCAGGGTCTGCAAAGGCAACTCACTGAGTACCGGAGGACTGGCGACTAGCTTAACGGAAGCGTTGCCAGCTGTTTTTGACCTATGCAGTCTGTCTCTGTCTTTATCTTTGCGCTTTTTCGGAAACTCAGTAGTCGGATGGCTTATCAAAGCCATTTCGGAATACAGAGAACGAGAGCAAAAGAATTTTGCTACACAAATAGCGCGACGCCGAATGGTTTGGGCATTAAACAAGGCACAAAACAGATAGCGAGGGACATAGTGGTCTGGGCCTAAACAGGTGACGCAGTAAGAATGAAAATCTGAGGTATTTGCTTTCACAGGTAAGACCATTGTTAACTTTGTCTGACATCGGTTAGAGCAAGAAAAAAGAATCCCCAATGGGGTACTTGGCTTTAGAAGACTTAAGGTTTGAAACACAAAAAATTCAGGTAGCGGCTGACCGGCACTTGCGAACTGCTTCGGGCTCCTCCTCTGCAAGAAAGACAGATGTAATGGCATCGGCTGCCTGTTTTATACCCGACTACTTGACATCATGGAAGAAGCGACAGCATCCGACGTAGAAATCCCAAGACTCTGGTATTCGGGTCAGCTGAGGGCTACCTGCATGCAGCCAGCCCAAGTGTGATGACTGCAACAGTGAAACACGAAGAACATCTTAAAGTACAACTGCAAGTTGTCAAATTTTTCAAACGATATAAGAATGTCATTTGGTCTTGATAAATGTGCAAAAGCAACCTTTAAAGCAGGAAAACTGCAGCATCAAGAAAACATCAGTTTGGGACAAGAATGTGATATAAAAACTTCAGCAAGACTGAGTATATAAATATTTGGGAACTGATGAAGGATCAACAATAAAACATGGACAAATGCAAATAAAACTTAGTAAGGAGTACTTTAGTAGACTTAAATTAATCCTGAAAACAGCATTGACACCTAGGAACAAAATCCAAACTATAAACCAATTTGCTCTTCCTGTCCTAACTTACAGTTTTGGAGTGACTGACTGGCCACATAATGTGTTGGATAGATTACATAGGAAAACAAGGATGCTTCATGCTAACCAAATGATTCATAAAAATCAGTGTATACAAAGATTATATATTCCCTGTTCTGAAGAAGGGATGGACCTGCTTGAAATTGATTACATGTACAGATCTGCAATCGTGAGACTCCACACATCTGCTTACCTCACAAGACCCCAATGCAGTAAAAGTTTTGAAACATGAGGAGAATAAATCTTAAGATGACTTCCCTGCTTAGGCTAACAGAATTATATCAGCGTCAAGCAAAAATGAAAATAAAACCACAAGTGGATAAAAATACGGCAGCAACTGAATGTGCTAAAAAAAACAAAACAAAAAAAGAATAAAGGGTTGAAGGACCAGATGAGAAGGCAAGAAGTGTGGGAAATGCACAAATGTAGTTGCAAGTATAGAAAACTTCTGGAAGAACCTCATGTTGATCAGGAATGAACGCAGGAATGGTTACAGGAGAGGCAAATTCAGACCAAGAGATAAAAGGTTAATATTGGCGGCACAAGAAAGTGGGCTAAGTACAAAGTCCATTGAAGATGTGGGAGAAACAGACAAATGTAGGTGTTGTAAAACAGAATCCAACAGTTGCACACCTTGTTGCTGTTTGTGACATACTAATGGCAGGAGGACTGTATACTGAAAGGCATAATGTGGCGAGACTGTTGGACTGGGGATTGGGCAAACATTATGGTATTGAAGTGGCTGAAAAGCACTGGAAACATGAGCCACAAAGCATCATAGAAAATTATGAAATCTACAACACATGGGATCATCCATTGCCAACAGTACAGAAGACAGAAGCTAGTAAACCTGATACAGTGGTCCAAGAAAAGACAAAAGTAGCATTGATCTCGCCACACCCACTGACTACAGTGTACAGAGAGAAAGTCGTAAAATATCAGGATATGGAAGCAGAAACGAGAGCAATGTTTATTTATTTTTTATTTTATTTATTTTTATTTATTTTACATTTGTTTACCGGGATAGTCCGACTAGATATATGTCCATTTTCAGCGGAGGCCCGGGGAGAAAAATTCCAACAAGGTTAAAACATTTTCTTCAAGAATTTACACATCAAGTTATTTACATTGAAAAAGTTATACAAGAGTTATTTACAATGTTATAGCGTTGTTTCCAAAGAGACTCACAGTTACAAGATCAGCACATTATACTTGTAGAAAAGGTCAGAATGTATTAGAAAACAGTTTGGTTAGTTTTAATGTGATTAATGATACTGTTTAGTCAGGGTAGGAACATGGACAAAGCCAGTCGAGTTTAAGATGCTGTATTATGCTTTTTTTGAAAAGGTTTAAGGAGGATTGCAGGGTGATATAGTTTGGTAGAGAATTCCAGGTCTTGCCAACAAAGTTGGCAAACAGAGATTCCCCTGCAGAACTGTTAGCTGTGTATGTTTGGACCATTATTTTGTCGGCCGATCTTAGTGACCTCAGGTTGTTGTATGGCTTTATTATATTAGAGAGTGAGGGGGTATTTTCAGGATGGTTAAGAACTTTGTGGACAACTAAGAGTTGATTTAGTTTAATTAAGTTGGGGAGTTCAAGCCAACCTAGTTGTTTCAGGTTCTGGCAGTGATGGGTTCTGTAGGTGGAGTTAGTTGCGAATCTGGCAATATGGCTATAGCTATGGGAGAGCTTATTCAGTTCTGACTTATTTAGGTTTGAGAGAACTGGAGAAGCATAAATAAGAGGAGAGAGTAGTTGTGATCTGGCAATTGCTATTCTAGCCTGTGGGGTTAAGAAGGCCTTGTTTCTGTACAGAGATCAGAGTTTTTTTATTGATGGTCTGCGGTTTTGTTGACCTGTAGGTCAAATTTGAGCTTATTATCTATAATGACTCCTAGAAGTTTAGTATGGGTTATCTGGGGAGATGGTGGTACCATTATTGGAAGTAATAGTGAATGAGAAAGGGGTGGCTCTTAGTGGGAGTGAAGAGAATAAGTTTGGTTTTGTTGGGGTTCAGTAGCAAACGTTGGTTGGTGAGCCAGTTTTCAATAGTGCTAAATGTATTTTGGGTTAAGATTTGTAGGTCGGCTGGAGAGGTGGCTGAGCAGATGAGAGTGGAATCATCTGCATATTGAATGCAGGTAGCCTTAGGAATAGCTGTGTGGAGGTTATCGATGAAGATAGAAGAGAGTAGTGGTCCTAGTATAGAGTCTTGAGGGACACCAAGAGTGAGTGGTAGTTGGTTGGATAATTTGTTCTGCCATGCTTCCATTGGTATGTCATCTGGGCCAACAGCCTTTCCATTCTTCATCCTCTTCATAGCTGCCCTTACGTCCTCCTTGCTAATCTGTTTCACTTCCTGATTCACTATCCCCACATCATCCAACCTTCTCTCTCTCTCATTCTCTTCATTCATCAGCCTCTCAAAATACTCTTTCCATCTACCCAACACACTCTCCTCTCTTGTGAGTACCTTTCCCTCACTATCCTTTATCACCCTTACATGCTGCACATCTTTCCCAGCTCTGTCCCTCTGTCTAGCTAATAGGGTACAGGTCCTTTTCTCCCTCTTTAGTGTCCAATCTCTCATACAACTCCATATGCCCTATCCTTAGCTTTCGCCACCTCTCACTTTGCCATGCGCCTCATCTCCTTATACTCATGTCTACTTTCTTCATCTCTTTGACAATCCCACTTCTTAGCCAGCCTCTTCCTCTGTATACTCTCCTGTACTTCCTCATTCCACCACCAGGTCTCCTTGTCCTCCTTCCTCTGTCCAGGTGTCACACCAAGCACCTTTCTAGCAGTCACCCTTACTAGTTCTGCTGTAGCTACCCTGCTACTTGGTAACTCTCCACTGCCTCCCAGTGCGTGTCTAAACTCATCCCAAGACTGCACTTCACAATCACCCTTTTTAACTTCCACCATTTAATCCTTGGCACAGCTTACATTCCTCCTCCTCTTCTTGATCACCAACGTCATTCTACATACCACCAATCTATGCTGCTTAACTACACTTTCCCCTGCCACCACTTTACAGTCTCCAATCTCCTTAAGACTGGCCCTCCTACATAGTATATAATCAACTTGTGAGCATCTTCCTCCACTCTTGTATCGTCACCCTATGCTCCACCCTCTTCTTAAAATCGTATTCACCACAGCCATGTCCATCCTTTTCACAAAATCCACAATCATCTGACCTTCTGCATTCCTCTCCTTAACACCATACCTACCATCACTTCCTCATCCCCTCTGTTCACTTCACCAACATGCCCATTAAAGTCCGCTCCAATCACTAGTCTCTCACCCTTGGGTACACTCACCACAACTTCATCCAACTCACTCCAAAATTTCTCTTTCTCTTCCATCGCACACCCAACTTGAGGAGCATATGCACTAACAACATTCATCATTACACCATCAATTTGAGCTTCATAAACATCACTCGGTCAGACACTCTCTTCACGTCTAAAACACTCTTGGCATATTGTTCCTTTAGTATAACCCCTACCCCATTTCTCCTGCCATCCACACCATGATAAAACAATTTGAACCCGTTTCCTAAACACCTGGCCTTACTTCCCTTCCATCTGGTCTCTTGCACACACAATATATCAACCTTCCTTCTCTCCATCATATCAGCTAGCTCTCTTCCTATACCAGTCATACTGCCAACATCTTAAAGTACAACTGCAAGTTGTCAAATTTTTCAGACGATATAAGAATGTCATTTGGTCTTGATAAATGTGCAAAAGCAACCTTTAAAGCAGGAAAACTGCAGCATCAAGAAAACATCAGTTTGGGACAAGAATGTGATATAAAAACTTCAGCAAGACTGAGTATATAAATATTTGGGAACTGATGAAGGATCAACAATAAAACATGGACAAATGCAAATAAAACTTAGTAAGGAGTACTTTAGTAGACTTAAATTAATCCTGAAAACAGCATTGACACCTAGGAACAAAATCCAAACTATAAACCAATTTGCTCTTCCTGTCCTAACTTACAGTTTTGGAGTGACTGACTGGCCACATAATGTGTTGGATAGATTACATAGGAAAACAAGGACGCTTCATGCTAACCAAATGATTCATAAAAATCAGTGTATACAAAGATTATATATTCCCTGTTCTGAAGAAGGGATGGACCTGCTTGAAATTGATTACATGTACAGATCTGCAATCGTGAGACTCCACACATCTGCTTACCTCACAAGACCCCAATGCAGTAAAAGTTTTGAAACATGAGGAGAATAAATCTTAAGATGACTTCCCTGCTTAGGCTAACAGAATTATATCAGCGTCAAGCAAAAATGAAAATAAAACCACAAGTGGATAAAAATACGGCAGCAACTGAATGTGCTAAAAAAAAAAAAAAAAAAAAGAATAAAGGGTTGAAGGACCAGATGAGAAGGCAAGAAGTGTGGGAAATGCACAAATGTAGTTGCAAGTATAGAAAACTTCTGGAAGAACCTCATGTTGATCAGGAATGAACGCAGGAATGGTTACAGGAGAGGCAAATTCAGACCAAGAGATAAAAGGTTAATATTGGCGGCACAAGAAAGTGGGCTAAGTACAAAGTCCATTGAAGATGTGGGAGAAACAGACAAATGTAGGTGTTGTAAAACAGAATCCAACAGTTGCACACCTTGTTGCTGTTTGTGACATACTAATGGCAGGAGGACTGTATACTGAAAGGCATAATGTGGCGAGACTGTTGGACTGGGGATTGGGCAAACATTATGGTATTGAAGTGGCTGAAAAGCACTGGAAACATGAGCCACAAAGCATCATAGAAAATTATGAAATCTACAACACATGGGATCATCCATTGCCAACAGTACAGAAGACAGAAGCTAGTAAACCTGATACAGTGGTCCAAGAAAAGACAAAAGTAGCATTGATCTCGCCACACCCACTGACTACAGTGTACAGAGAGAAAGTCGTAAAATATCAGGATATGGAAGCAGAAACGAGAGCAATGTTTATTTATTTTTTATTTTATTTATTTTTTATTAATTTTACATTTGTTTACCGGGATAGTCCGACTAGATATATGTCCATTTTCAGCGGAGGCCCGGGGAGAAAAATTCCAACAAGGTTAAAACATTTTCTTCAAGAATTTACACATCAAGTTATTTACATTGAAAAAGTTATACAAGAGTTATTTACAATGTTATAGCGTTGTTTCCAAAGAGACTCACAGTTACAAGATCAGCACATTATACTTGTAGAAAAGGTCAGAATGTATTAGAAAACAGTTTGGTTAGTTTTAATGTGATTAATGATACTGTTTAGTCAGGGTAGGAACATGGACAAAGCCAGTTGAGTTTAAGATGCTGTATTATGCTTTTTTTGAAAAGGTTTAAGGAGGATTGCAGGGTGATATGGTTTGGTAGAGAATTCCAGGTCTTGCCAACGAAGTTGGCAAACAGAGATTCCCCTGCAGAACTGTTAGCTGTGTATGTTTGGACCATTATTTTGTCGGCCGATCTTAGTGACCTCAGGTTGTTGTATGGCTTTATTATATTAGAGAGTGAGGGGGTATTTTCAGGATGGTTAAGAACTTTGTGGACAACTAAGAGTTGATTTAGTTTAATTAAGTTGGGGAGTTCAAGCCAACCTAGTTGTTTCAGGTTCTGGCAGTGATGGGTTCTGTAGGTGGAGTTAGTTGCGAATCTGGCAATATGGCTATAGCTATGGGAGAGCTTATTCAGTTCTGACTTATTTAGGTTTGAGAGAACTGGAGAAGCATAAATAAGAGGAGAGAGTAGTTGTGATCTGGCAATTGCTATTCTAGCCTGTGGGGTTAAGAAGGCCTTGTTTCTGTACAGAGATCAGAGTTTTTTTATTGATGGTCTGCACGGTTTTGTTGACCTGTAGGTCAAATTTGAGCTTATTATCTATAATGACTCCTAGAAGTTTAGTATGGGTTATCTGGGGAGATGGTGGTACCATTATTGGAAGTAATAGTGAATGAGAAAGGGGTGGCTCTTAGTGGGAGTGAAGAGAATAAGTTTGGTTTTGTTGGGGTTCAGTAGCAAACGTTGGTTGGTGAGCCAGTTTTCAATAGTGCTAAATGTATTTTGGGTTAAGATTTGTAGGTCGGCTGGAGAGGTGGCTGAGCAGATGAGAGTGGAATCATCTGCATATTGAATGCAGGTAGCCTTAGGAATAGCTGTGTGGAGGTTATCGATGAAGATAGAAGAGAGTAGTGGTCCTAGTATACAGTCTTGAGGGACACCAAGAGTGAGTGGTAGTTGGTTGGATAATTTGTTCTGCCATGCTACTGCCTGTCGTCTGCCAGTTAGGTATGACTGGAACCAATGGATTGTGTGTCTGTTTAAGGACATAGACTTCAGTGAGAGAATGAGAAGTTCATGGTTGACCATGTCGAAGGCTTTTGATAGGTCAAGAAAGAGGGCAGAGTATTATCTTATCATTCCTATTTTGGTTTATGGCATTTGTAAAGGAAAGGAGGGCAGATGTGGTACTGTGATGTGGCCTGAAACCATGCTGGGAGTTAGATAGTAAGTTGTTTTGTATTAGGTATTGTATTAGTTGCTTATGAACACATTTTTCCATTATTTTGGCTAATGGGGAAAGAATGGCAATTGGCCTATAGTTGGATCATTCTGTGGAATTTCCACCTTTATGAAGTGGGATGACATGGGATATCTTCCATAGAGAGGGGATAGTACCTTCGGACAAGGTTCTATTTATTAGTATAGTTATAGGGTATGCAATGGCTTCTGCAGCTATTTGTAAGTACTCTGCGGGGAGGAGGTCAGCAGAGAGGGTAGTAGGTTTAAGTTTTTTTTAACAATGTCGTGATATAGGTGATGGAGATGGGTTGGAAACTAAATTGGGGATTGTTTCTAGTGGGGTTGGAGCTGGTGTTGGAATTTATTGGGGTTAGCTGATTTGCTAGCAATTGTATGGTTTCGGTGAAATAGCTATTAAAGGTGTCGGCTATGCTCTCTGGGGATCTGTTTGTGAGGTTGGCAGGGGTTGGGGTGGTAGACTGTCCTGGATGAAGGATCTGATTTGCTTAGTGCTGGGTTGGATGTGGAAAGAAAAATACCCAGACAGTTCCAATACTAGTAGTAGCAATGGGGTCTTATAAAAAAAAGTCTACAATCATATTTAGATATGCTACCAATACGTCCAACTCCATATGAACTGCAGGAGTCATTGCTGGGCACATCACGGGTGCTGCGAACAGTACTTCTGGCTGACATCGAAGAGTGAAACAATGCTAATTTCAAGAACTTTAACCATACTTTGAATTAGGAATGGCCCCATTCCCATCATGGTATTAGAAACCCAAAAGATTTGGAGAAATTAAAAAAGGAGGGCTAGCCTTTCTTGGTGGTCTAAGAATGCCTTTCAAAAACTGTTTTACCTCAAATTGAGAAGAGAGTGGAAGATCCAAAGGGAGACCATCAGAAACGGTCTACAACCCAGCACTAAGCAAATCACACAAATAAACCAGTTCAGAAATGCCCATCTGACAAGGATCTCGATTCTATCCAAGGCATCAGAGAAAAATTCTTCCTTCTGGAGACGCAGAAATTTCCAGATTGTGGTTTTGCAAGACTCGTACAAACCTTAAAGCATGTACTAAGAATCAGTGCCTCAAAGCACAAACACTATTACCCAAAGAGCCAGATTTAAAATCTGTAGGCATGAATGAATTTTTGTTTGGTGAAACCAAACCCATCCTGTGAAGTAACTTGAGATGGCCGTCCCTGGCCAGATGAAAAAGGTGGTGGAACCAATGACTCTAGGACTAGAAAAGGGAAATTTTTGATTTGTCCTTCTTGATCTTCAGAAAGTTTTCAAAGGCACTGCAACGGAAACAAGGGAGCCTCCTTTTGCAAGGAAAGATCAAGATGTCTGCTCTTTAATCATAAAAGCATAGCAGTCTTAAACGGTCTGTTGTGTATGGAGGAAAAGGGATCCGTATTGAACCCTTCTAATAAACAAAGTGGTCTTTCTGGACATTGTCCAACACCCATACATGAGGACCTGCTCAAGAGTGTTTCCCTCACTCTGGGACTTCCAAGATGGCTGCACACTGATCAAAAGCATAACTTCAGATCTCACAGTGTGAAAACAAACTTTTTTTTTTTTGGTAGAATTCAGTTACTGGCTAGTAAATATACTGTCTGGATGCCAGCAAAAAAAGAAATTTAGAAAACCTCAAAGAAAATTAACCAGAAAAGGCGAAGAAAAACACAGTTTGGGAAGGACTTTGCAGCTTTCCAGCAAAAAGCAGTTCAAGCTTCAGCTTTAGTTCAAGACAGCTTCCAGTAATTTAGAGGAAAAAATAAATCAAATGTAGTCAGAAGTGATTAAAATAAGTGAAACACTGAAGAAATATATCAATTCAAACAAAAGGCTGGAAAATAGAAAAAGCTTTCACTAGCCATTCAGATGGCCTCAACTGCAAAAATCAGAGGGTGACTAAGAAAAAGCTGGCTGAATGCACTTCAAGAAAAACTGCTGGGAAAAAAAAGAGAGCGCGAGAAGACAGAGCAAGCAGAGAAAACTCAAGATTTTCTGCTGTATTAGAGAAACTGGAAGGAACGGACTTTATTAATTTTAAAAAAGCACAAATAAGCAAATGGACTGTTCCACAGCAGAATTTGTTTACGGAAAGGGTACAGTGAGTGCATGCTGCAAACCTGGTCATGAAACAGCAGCAGAGACCAATATAAAGATGCAATCATATCAGCAGAAAGACTTGATCGTGACAAAATTGCGTTAGAAGGGCAAAGGTGTAAAAACTGGAAACAGCAAAGTGTTTGTAGAAAATGAATACTCACTGTACACCAGGCAGAAGAGAAGAAAATTAATTCCAGCAATCAGGCAATGTTGAGAAGGCGGTGTGAAATTCAAGATGCTGTACCCAACTGTTTTCAAAGTATTTTTTTTCCTTTTGACGTAGAAGAGGCTAAAGAAAAAAGTTTGTCCAATAAAAAATGAGTCAGCAAACAGAAAAGGACTCTACTCATTCTTCTGATGGTATGGTTCACATAGAGACACTGCCAGTGAAACCTTTTCTTCTGATGGTATGGTTCATAGAGACACTGCCAGTGAAACCTTTTCTAATGTTCCAAATATGTCTGAGACACCGAAAAAAGCACCAGAGATGACTAGAAGAATCAGCAGTACCTTGGACTTTAACAAGGTTCTGGTGTTGGGAGATGGAGGTGAAAGTACAGTTGTGTACACTTACCATAAATGTAGATGTTAGAGTGTATTCACTGTTGCAGTCATGACTGTAGGGTTCTCCCCTGCCGACAGGCAGTCCTCGGTCGGCCAGAATCCCAAAGTCTGGGTCCAGCGTCGGCTGTTCAGCCATGCTCCCTGACGTCAGAGCGCCAGGAGTATAAAGCTGACAGCCGACGCCATGTTCTCCAGTTTTTCTTGCCCCAGATGTCAGAAGTTCCAAAATGAACAAGGTCCCATACCCTTTGCAAATACACCTCAGAAAAAGGGTGAAAAAAGGAACCACACAAAAGAAAAAATAAGAGGGGACAGGAGGGAGAGAAACCCAGACTGCAACAGTGAAGACACTCAAACATTTATGGTAAGTGTACACAACTGTACTATGTTCATCGTTTCACTGTTGCAGTCATGACTGTAGGGTAGAATCCCAAAGTAGAAAGAAAGGGAGGTGGTTATAAAGTAGAGAGGGCGGCTACAAGGCCCTGCAAGACTGCAGAAGCAAAGCCTGCCCTTAGAGTAGAGAGGTAGATTGTAGTGCTTGGAAAAAGTATGCACTGAACTCCAAGTTGCAGCTTCCAAAATGTCTTTGGTAGGAACTCCCCTGAGAAAGGCAGCTGAAGTGGCAGCAGCTCTGGTAGAGCGAGTCCTTATACTCCCTGGGATTTGCTTTCCATGGTGTGAATAGCAAAATCTGATTCCATGAGCAATCCATTTAGAAATGGTTGGTTTTGAAATGGCTTTACCTTGGGAACTTGACGCATAAGAAACAAATAATTGCTCTGATTTCCTGATGTCCTTGGTTCTGTCCAGGTAAAAACGTAGTTGTCTGTGTACATCCAAGGAATGTAAGATCTTTTCCCCTTTATTTTGGGGAGTGGGGAAAAAAGTTGGCAAGTGAATAGTTTGATTTAAAGCCACTTTGGAAACCACCTTAGGCATGAAAGTAGGATTAGTCCTTAGACACCCTGTCTTGATGAAAAATAATATAAGGTTCCACAGCCGTAAGAGCTTGTAACGCTGAAACCCTCCTGGCAGAGGTCAGAGCTAAAAGGATGGCGGTCTTCCAAGATAAAAACTTGATGTCAGAAAAGACAGCAGGCTCAAAAGGAGGAAAGGTGAGCTTTTCCAAAACATAGTTGAGATCCCAAGCAGGAATGGGAGGAGATCTAGGGGGCCTTAAGTTCTTAGCTCCTCTGAGAAATTGTCTCATGAGCTGGTGGGAAAAGATAGGAGGATCTGTATTACAATGAGCAGAAATAGCAGAGGTGTGTATCTTAATGGAAGAGAAAGAGACCCTTATGTAAGAGGTCTGACAGGTAAAGTAAAATCTGAGGAATGTTAGGAATAAGAGGATCAGAATCCTGAGCCTGCATCCAGGAACAAAATCTTTTCCATTTTCCTGCATAAGATTTTCTAGTGCTAGGACACCTGGCTTCTAAAATGACATCCATAACCTGCTTTGGTAGGAGAGAATGAATCAAAGATCCTGGATTAACCAGGCCGCCAGGCTGAGAGTTTTGACATGGGAGTGTAGAATCTGACCCTGGTGTTGGGACAGAAGGTTCTGAATCTGTGGTAAAATCCAGGGTGGCTGTAGACAAAGATTTCTTAGTGTTGGGTACCAAAACTGTCGAGGCCAATTTGGGGCCAGCAAGATTATCATCTTGGGCTTGTCCTGCTTGATCTTTAGTAATACCCATGGAAGAAGAGGCGGAAAGGCATATCCCGAGAGGTTTCTTCAACTGAATGATAGAGCATCCACTTTCCAAGCTTGATTGTGGAAAGTCCTGGGGCAAAAAAATTGTAGTTGATGAATGAGGTGGGATGCAAAGAGGTCTATGTGAGGACATCCCCAGACTGCTGTAATCATCTTGAATATTCCGGAGTCCAACATCCATTCGTGTGGATCCGAAAGGTTTCTGCTCAGACTGTCTGCCAGGAAGTTTTGCTGCCCTGGTAGAAACTGTGCTTGAAGGTCCAGATTGCAAGCTAGAGTTGTGTTCCAAAGATCCATGGCTAGTCTGCAAAGGGGGTAGGAATGAGATCCCCCTTGCTTGTTTATGTACCACAACTGTGGTGTTGTCTGTCCATATCAGTAGTTGTCCTGGTTGTAGAAGATTCCTGAAGGCCAATAGGGCTTTCTGAATGGCTAACATTTCCTTTAAATTGATATGCAGGTGCTTCTGATCCTTTGTCCAAAGGCCCTGCAGACAGTTGCCCCGAAAATGGGCTCCCCATGCATAATCTGAGGCGTCCGTGGTTAGAATCTGAGTGGCAGGAGGCAGACAGAAGGGTTTTCCTTTGTTTAGAGTACATGCCTTGGACCACCAAAGGAATTCCTTTTGAAGACAAGGCAGGACGG
The DNA here is from genome assembly GCF_019279795.1 of Protopterus annectens. Classification (NCBI taxonomy): domain Eukaryota; kingdom Metazoa; phylum Chordata; order Ceratodontiformes; family Protopteridae; genus Protopterus; species Protopterus annectens. The sequence goes on along the minus strand of NC_056747.1, from coordinate 1,229,132,024 downwards.
AAATCAGTATGTCTAGGCTGTGACAATGCTGAGACCATACACTTTTTAGGTACCACTGTATTTTCCTCATATGTAGTCTTGCATATGGTACGAGAAGGATGCAGGAGGCCATATAACCCAGAGCCTGCAGGAATCTCCTTGCAGATAGCAGAGTTGTAGTTGCCAAGGTTTTGAAAGTTGAAGCCAGCTGTAACTGTTTTTCGTATGTCAGAAATGCCATCTGGGTTGTGTTTAGAGAAGCGCACAGAAAAATTATCTGTTGTGAGGGTGTCAGATTTGACTTTTTTATGTTTACAGTGAATCCCAGGAACTTGAGAAGATTCTGAACAAACTGTAGATGCTGGAGTAAGACATCCTTGCTGTCTGCCTGAATAAGGCAGTCGTCCAGATAAGGGTAAATTTGTATCCCCTTGAGTCTGCAATAAGCTACTGCTGGAGCCAGGCACTTGGTAAAGACCTTGGGCGCAGTAGACAATCCAAAGGGCAGCGCAGAGAACTGGTAGTGCCTCCATCCTGCCTTGAACCGGAGGTATTTTCTGTGTTCCTGTCTGATGGGGATGTGTAAATATGCTTCTTTTAAATCCAAAGTTACCATCCATGCATTTTTGGTCAGCACTGGTAGTAGCTGCTGTAGAGCAAGCATCTTGAACTTTGGTATCTCTAGAAAAGTGTTCAAGACTGACAGATCCAACTTGCTTCCTGGGGACTAGAAAGAGCCTAGAGTAAAAACCTTGTCCCATCTCTGAAAGTGGGACTAGTTCTATGGCTTTCATAGCTAAGAGAGCTTCCACCTGGTTTAATGCCTCTGACCATTGATGTTTTGGAAGATCTGGCCATCTGCTTGGTCTTGGTGGAGTATGAAAATGGAATTTGTAACCTCTTGAAACCACATCCAGAACCCACTTGTCTTGGGTTATAAGAGTCCAATTTAGATGAAAAAGAGAAAGTTTTCCTCCGAGCCGGGCTTCCAGGCAAGAAGTTCCTGCAGCCCAACAGAGGGAGTCATTGAGTCCGTTTTCTATGAGCTTGCGACCTGTCTTCTCCTCCCCTGGGGGTGGAAGCAGTCCACTGTCTTGGTCTCGAAGAGGCTTGCGGCTGAGGCCTACCTCGGGGGTGTCTATATCTTCCCCTCTAAGGCCTGTCTGAATCGGGAAAGGACCAATTTTTTGTAGGCCAATTCCTGCTAAATCTGGGTGGCTGTACTTGTAAGAAATCTTTAACTGTTTGCATGGACTTTGCCTTGTCCTCCATGTTTTTAATAGAGTCTTCAGCTTTAGATCCAAATAAAACATTATGCTGAACAGGAGCATCCAATAATTTAGCCTTTCCCTGATCTGGCAAATTTTGTTCCTTTAACCATGCATGCCTTCTAAATACTGTGCCAGAGGCAGCAGCCCTACAAGAAGCCTCCAAGGCAACAAATCCACAGTGTAAACCATGCTTCCCAACTTGTTCAGTGGCATGCAGCAAGTCATGTAGTTCCTTACCATCTGCAAAGGCGGAAATGGAAGTTAGCTTTTGCTTTAAAACAGACATGAGAAATTGCTGGTATTTCAGCATATGAAACCGACAGTTTAAAGCCCTAATAGATAAGGTAGCAGAAGTGAACACTTTTTTGCCCCATCTTTCTAAAGATCTGGAATCCTTCTCAGTGGGAATGGGGTTTTTAGCAGAAGCGGCCTTGACACCCTTAGGACCCTGAGAAATGGTTTCAGGGTCAGCAGTAGGGTTCTTGAATAAAAACTGGTGGGAATCAGGAACCCTATAGTATCTGTCTGGCTTAACAGGAGCTGGAGGAAGAGTCAGGAGTTAAGTTAGCCTCCGAAAAAGCATCATCCACAATATCCAAAATAGGAGGAATAGCCAGGGGCCTATGTTGGGGAAGAAGAAGAAAATCCCTTAGTTTTTTCTTAGATTCAGAGTACTTCTGTCCTTCCCAGTGGAAATGTTCCCTCATTTCATGCAAAGTTTCCCCAAAAGAGAAATCCTCAGGGGGAGAAGCTGAAGGAATGGATTCCTCAGCATCAGAATCCTCATAAGGAGGGAAAGAATATTCCTGGTCAGAAGAAGAAACAGAAGCCTGATCAGAGGAGTCATAATAAACTTCCTGTCTTGGCCTTTTATCTGGAGGGGGATGTGAACCCCTAATCAAAGTAAGTCCTCCGCCATTTTAAAGTAACTGTTTCTGAGACTTGGGAGCCGGATCAGAAGAGACCTGGGTTGCAGTCTTTGATCTGGAAGGAGTCTTTGCCTTTGTCTTTGGCTTTGCCTTTATAAGAAGCTGAGTAGGCCTGAAAACCCCTTCGGAAGCCGGTATCTGCACAGCGGCTCCGGACCCATCCAAAGGAGCATTGTCCGAAGGTCCAACTGAAATATTCAAAGGCCTAGTTGGCTCCTCGTGGGAGTCCGTTTCGGCTATCTGTTCCGAAATGGCCAACAGGGGCTGCAAAAGCACCTCACTGACAGCCGAACCTGAAGCTGGCTCCGCTTGTGCGATATCGTCCGATTTGGACCTCGGAGGCCTGTCTTTGTCCTTGCGTCGCTTGTGAACTCCTGTAGCCGGAATCGTATCAGACGACATTTTGTAATTAAAACACCTACCGAAGTAATGAAAAGCAAAATCGTACCTTCGTTTGATAGTACGTTGATTGAATCTAGCACAAAACCGACAACTAGCTACGTCGTGGTCAGGGCCTAAGCAAGGAATACAGTAAGAATGAAAATCCTTATGAGGTATTTGCTTCCCACATGAAATACAATTAACTTTTTCTGACATCAGACTGGAGCAAGAAAAAAGTTTCCCCAACAGGGTACTTAGCTTTGAGTAGGAGAAGAAAGTCTTCGGACTGAAGTTTGATTAGAAAAAATTGTCAGGAGTCAGCCGACCGGCACTTGCGAACTGCTATCACCGCACGGCAAGTAAGACTGGAGAACATGGCGTCGGCTGTCAGCTTTATACTCCTGGCGCTCTAACGTCAGGGAGCATGGCTGAACAGCCGATGCCAGACCCAGACTTTGGGATTCTGGCTGACCGAGGACTGCCTGCCGGCAGGGGAGAACCCTACAGTCATGACTGCAACAGTGAAACACGAACATCATGAAGACGACCAGCAACTCTAAAAATCGGTGAATAAATGTAAGACTATATAGCATCTTATCACATTTGTGAAATATGGTTTTGCAAGAAAAAGTGGCTGAAAAATACTGGATTTTGGTTCACTTTGTTAAACTTGTAGGTGGACTGCAAAGCATATGCCCCACTTTATATCATTAATGTTAGAAGGAAAATAAATGGAGGAAACAAGTAAACATTTCTGTACTTAATACTTATATAAAACATTTCATGATACAAACTGCGTGTTATACACACAAAAAAAACTGTTTTATGTAGTGTGCAGTGAAAGGTACTTTAAATGGGGAGTCTTTTCAGTGACTGCTGTATGTGTTGAAGATACTGAAGTAAACCAGTACTTTTCTAGTTGTAAGAAAAAGTTATGTACTCACCATAACGTTCCATCTGTGTTGCCCATTTTCATTCTTGAGCTTATCACTTGCCCATAATGTACCTATCCCAGTTACCGCAGCTCAAGTCTGCTGATAGACAAAGGGAAATATCATTAGTGAGACATTCGAGAATATAGCTGGAATCACAATTTCATACAAAGGATAATAATCTGCTAGTCATACGTTCTTCCAGAAATCCAAGGGTACTGGGGGTTGGAGGGAGGGGAGTTGAGGAAGAATGAAAATGGACAACACAGACAGAATGTTATGGTGAGTACACAACTTTTTCTGACGACTAGAATCACTTCTTTACCTGATTGTCAATTTTCATTTTATCCTCAACCAGTGGGACAGAGTCCCCAGCGACCCTGGATCCTGAGTGGACTCAAAGAAGGATGTTCCTGAGCACCACTGAACCAAATGATGCTCTTCCCGTGGAGACCAGATCCAATTTGTAATGTGTAATTAATGTATGGAGAGTAGCCCAGATTGCTGCTGCAAAAATATAATTTATGGAAGCTTTAGACTGGAAGACAGCTGAAGCAGCCACAGCTCTAGTTGAATGTGCTTTCAAAGGTTTAGATAAAGCAATTCCAATGTGTTGTAGAGGAAAGAAATGCAATCTGTTAGCCATCCAGCCAGTGTCACTTTGCTCACAGGTTTTCCTAGTTTTATATTTGAGAAAGAGATGCACAATTAATCAGATTTTCTAATATCTTTTGTTCTGTGAAGATAAAACAAATTGTCTATGAACATCTAAGAAGCGTAAGCAATATTCACCTTTATTAGCAAATCTGGGGAAGAAAACTGGTAGGTTAATAGTTCGATTGATAATGACTTCTGAAACCACTTTTGGTAGAAAGAGGGGTTGGTTCTTAGCACAACCCTATCCTTGTGAAAAAATCAAATATGGTACGGTGGTTTACTAGACAAAGCTCGGGTTTCAGAAATCCTTCTGGCAGAAGTTATGGCCACTAAGAAAACAGTTTTCCAGGACGGAGACGCAAGATCACAATCTGCTGGCAGTTCAAAAGGAGGTTGCATGACTGCTTGCAACACCAAGTTCAGGTCCCAAGGAGGGACTGGATCTTTGTAAGGAGGCTTCAACAGAAAAGCACCTCTCAAAAAAGCTTTACAAAGTTTATGAGAAGCAAGTGATGAGTCTTTAAATCCAATATGAAAATTGGATATAGCTACTCACTGAATTTTAATCGCAGAAGCCCCTTCACTGAAGAGTGAGGCTACAAATTCGAGAATGTTATGAATAAGTGCTGAAAAAAGGTACATTATTTTGACGTGCCCAAAAGACAAATCTTTTCCTGGAAGATCTGCAATGCTAAAAGCAATGCTCTCATCTCTAAGATACTGATATGCAAGTTGGCCTCAATAGGAGACCAAGTGCCTTGGACAGGGTTCCCCAAATAATGCCCCCCCACCCTAACTGGGAAGCATACATGGTCACTGTGACTTTGGGTTGAGAGGGGGTGAAAGGACAGCCTCTTACAGTTTAATCCGACTGAATCCATTTGAGATCTCTCTTGCAAATGTTGGTGACTGCAATCGAAGTTGCCATTGGCTGATATATAGTACTGACCATTGTGTTGCTAGCAGCCATTGTAAATTTCTCATGTGAAATCTGGCTACAGGGACTAGAGAGTTATACCTTCTGCCATAGATCCCAAGGCCTGTAGAATTAGGCATGCAGATACTTTCTTGCTGTTGATTATCTTCATGACTTGTGATCTGATTTTCTGTAGTCTCAGTGGGGGAAGAGAGGCTATTGTCTTTGTGCTCAGGATGGCTCCTATGAACTTCGTAGGTTTAAGTTGGTTCAAGGTGAGATTTTTTTAGTTTATGGTTATCCCCAGATAAGAACATGTCTGGAGAACCTACTCTCTTGCCTATAACAGTCGATGCCTGGTTAGAGCGGTAATGAACCAGATAAGTAAGGAAACACCCAGAATTCCAGCAGGCTCAAGTGAGCTGCTACTACTGCCATTCACTTAGTGAACATCCTGGGGACTGTGGTGATAACCTAAGGGCAGAACTAGTGACTTGCTCCCAGTAGGAAATGGAGAAACTTTCTGGATCACCTGTACATGATGGTACACGTTCTGAAGGGTCTACTAAGCACATCCAGTCATCCTGTTCTAAAAGTGGAAAAACGAACTGAGCCGTGACCATCCGGAACTCTGAGTTCTACTATTGTCTCCAGTCCTTTTTTTGGCACTAAAAAGAATTTTGAGCAAGCTCTGGATTTTCTCTAACCTGGTGGGACTTCTTGGTTGACTCTCTTTTCTAGCAGAATTTGAATTTCTAGGACGGCTAGTTCCCTCTGATCAGGTGTGACATCAGGGATTCTTTTGCAAATGGGAGGTGGAAGGAAAAATGGAGTATAACCTATGAAAAGGATCCTCTGCACCCAAGGTATCTGATGTTATTTCTAGCTAGGTTCTCTCATGCAGGGATACATGACCCCCAACTGCCTCCAGATGAAGAGGACTGGGCCTCATTTCAGGAGAGATGAAAGGGTTTACCAAAGAAAGACACTCAGTACCCTTGGTTTTGTGGGCCTCCTCTGCCAGGAGGGCAGCATCTACCACTGAAGTTACCCTCTCTGCCCCTAGGGGAACCACCTCCACGTGCGTCTTGAAAGGAACTTTGGGACTTTTTAAACCACATACTTTCACTACTTCACTGATTCCTTGAAAAGGATCATTGAGGAGTGGATTGAGAAGTAGAAAAACGTACACCCATGGCAGACAGGGTATTTCCATCTTTCTCAGACCTGGACAAGGTTTTTTTTAACTTTAGGGCCAAACAAGGACGTGCCATGAAAGACTAGAAACGACCAAGGGCTCTGCAAAAACCACATGACCACATCCAGGGGTGTGTCTTGATGGCAATGCCTGAACCAGCTGCTCTTGTCGTCCCTCCGGCTGTATGAGGAATGAGCCTTATGGACGAGTTGGATAATGGACTGTAGGGTAGCCAACTGAGAGGCTACATATTCCTGAATCCCTTCAGAGACTGATCCTGAAAGGGTATCTGACAGCTCCTTAATCAGATCCCTCTGCAGTCTGGTGAAGTGTGACAAGAAATTCAAGGACCATAATGCAAAGGTCGCTAAAGCATAAAACAGTTTCCTAAACCCATCCATCACCAGAGACTTCTTGTTCAGTAAATGGAGAGAAACTTTCCTCAGCTAGTTACTTTTTGGGTGCTGCCGCTACGACCATGGCATCAACAGGCAAACATTTTGACCAAAATTGTTTATCCCACCGGGCAGAGATAATTTTGTCAGGTCTCTGGGGAATAGGTTCAATGGTGTCAGGGGCCTTCCATGCCTGCCAAGAGATCAACTAAATGATCTCATCGGCATGCGGAGTTGCCCAGGAGTTAGATGGACTGGTACCAAAATCCTGAAGGTGTACGGACTCCTCAGAAATAGGATTGCTGGACTTCCAATTGCCTCTCTGTTTTAAGATTTCCAGGATGTCTCCAAAAGACACAATCACAATGTAATCTTGGAGTACTTTGCCCTCATTGAAGTTGGTGTCTTCTGTGATAGATTCCTCTGGGAAATCCAAGCGCTTCCTTTTGTACTTCTTCTTGGGGACCTCTGCAGTGGGATGATCTGTGGAAGTATCAGAAGAGAGTATTGGACTCCTGAGATTCTGGTACTTGCAGTCCTTGTGGAGACGCTGGTTGAGAGACTGAACGTAGGAGTGACAAGGAAGTGTGTTCGGAGTAAGAAGGGGCCGACTGACTGCTACAGTCACAGCCATCTCCATAGCCTCGAAAGCTGATCCACCCACTTTGGGAGCAGAGGCCATCTCCTGCTCCGTGGAGATCCCATTCAAAGCAGAAGCTGGAGCCAAGCTGATCTGTGCCAAAGCTCAGAGGTGCAGAAAAGGCTTCAAAAACATAGGTGTTTTCTATAGCCCCTCAGAACTGACAGGACAGATATGGCCCAGAGAGATCTCCACTTCTGAATGAACTAAAAAGCACACACCAATAATCAGTTCTGAAGATAAAGATATCTTCAGTTCCGACGCAAACTTTCAAGTTATGTTACAGGAGGAAATAAAGGGGGAGTAGCTGAAGAATGGAATCCTTGACCAGTCAGGGTAGGAACCAAGGTGGATCCTCTCCTTCCTTGCGCCCAAAGGATCTTTCTCATCAGTCTCTCCACATCATCTTCAGTTAGACTTCTAGAGGAACGGGATGACATCACAGAAGGCGATTTAGGTCTCTCCAAAAATGGTGAGGGAAGTAAGAGAAAAACGAGGGAGAATAAATAATTCTTGGTACAGTAATTTCTGCTAAATCTTATAATTGTGGCGTCGGAAGCGAGGATGTCGGCACTGAAGTTTGTCCTTGACCTGTAGTCTTAGGAACCGAAGAGCTAGTCTGTTCTGCCGAAACAGTCAGAGCCGGAGTTTGTGACCATCTTCCTGTCAGTTCATAAGGAGAAGACGGAACTGAAGGTTTTGACTTATTCGAATTTGGAGCCGATGGAGATGTTGGCACTGAAACTTCTTTTCTTTGCCTTCTCAGAAACTTTGGAAGACAAACAAGATGGACTAGAAGTGCCAGATTTGTCTGATTTTTCTTTAGCTAAAAGTGGCTCCAGATAATGCCTCGCTGAAGGAAGATGGAAGCAAGTCTTTAAAAACAAGTTTATTCTTCCGCTTGACAAGAGCCTATGACTAAATGAGTGACAAATCGTGCAATCCTCCTGAAGACGGGGGAGGGGGGCCCAAACAGTAAACTTATAAAAAAAAAATGCGTGTCAGAAAAGAATATTTTATAACCACATTTCTGACAACACTTAAATCCAGCCAGAGCCTTTTCTTTTTCCACCATATCTTCCACACACACAGAGAAAAACTGAGGGAAAATAAAAAAAAACTTTATTGTAAGACAGAAATATAGCAGTGTAACAGAATTATATCAACGAAAAGGAGACTACATGAAGTGTAGGAGGAAAATATCAACAATGACATTCAGAATCCACCTAAGTGTAGGGAACTGGGAAAAAAGGAAAATGGAAATTAGAGTACTGATGCACAAGAAAGGTAGAAAGGGCAAGGGATTTACAAGTTGAAACAAAAAAAAGACTATAGAAGAAGGATTGAGAGTTTGAGTTGAAAATGTTAAAGAAATTGCTTATCTGCTCGAGAGCAACTAGCACCACGTCTGACAAAAAGCGGCAAACAAGATCTGAGGTAACTGGGATAGGTGCATTATGGGTAAGGGATAAGCTCGAGGTTTTTTTGGTTACCACGAGCTATGATAACAGCAGAGACAGTTAAGAGGATTGGAATCGAACTCGCAGGTTGAGGACAGAATGAAAACCAACATCAGATATATAGATTTTACATTACAAGAAATAAAGGGCTGAACAAATGTTTATATGCTGTGACCTTAAGCTGCTGGGGCGGGGTGTAGAAGTGCACTGATCATACTGGATCTACTTTCAATGAAGCAAAAGTATGATCCATGGAATCCAACTTACCCGCTCACTATCCACAGAAACGTCTTTTAAACAAAACAAACTTGTCAAATTCCTTTCCCAGGGAAAGAAACCACTGGACCACCATGCCAATGAAACAGAAAAGATACTGAGCGCACCATCTACTTAAATATACCAACTCCGAGATCGCACTACATGGGGAGAGGGCACAGTTCACCATGGTGGTCCAGTGGTTCTTTCCCTGGGAAAGGAATTTGTCAGTTCATCGTTTCGTTGAAAATGACATTTCGATGGATGAACATCACGTAAATTAAATGTGATGGATCATACTTTCATTCATTGAAAGTAGATCCATTATATTATATGTAGAACTAGGACATTTTCTCTTATTTTACAAGGGTGTTTGGATTACTACCTTTGGCTTAAGCTGTAAACAGGTGTATTTGTAAACCTGTAAGCTTAAAAAATAACTAAGTTTTAAAGATGAGAGAAAATGACGAAACCCATGAAAATGCTAAGCTTTTTACAAATGCACAGACAATTAGCTTGTTTGGTTGTTCTCCGCAATCGTTCAGTCAAGTTGAGGTGTCTGCAGCTTACAACAGCTGCACATTTTTTCTGAATGACGTTTACAAAGACTCATTGCTGAGTACATTTTCCATGGAGATAAGTTGTCTGCAGATAAGAGTAGTTTATCTTAAGAATTTTGAGTATTCTTTGCTGAGAGAAATGCAAAATTTAAGAGATACAATGACAAGCAGTTCAGTGAAAAATTTGTCTGAAATTATGGGAAGTGAATAACATATTATACAACCTTCCTAGAAGCCTTAAAACTTTAATGCAGTTAAAAGAACAGTGTAAAATATAGTTTTAAAGATAGCTGGTGCACTTTTCTTAGGGATAAAACTTATTGTTTATGAAAGCACACAAGCTGTTTTTCATATCTAGGAGGGGAAGAGATAAGAAAAAAAAAAAACAGCAATACAAGTGGCAGCACAGGTGGAGCCATGCACTTTAGCATGGGTAGCCTTAATTTTAGGCTGATACTTGTATGCGCAGTCGTCAATTTAGGGCAATTGCTCCCTTCTGGCAGGTTAGACCATGTTTTGAAGACATACATAGTCTGTGTGTTTGTTCCAAGTATATAGGGGATGAGGGTGTTCTATATTTTGTTTTAATGTAAACCCTCAAACAAAAAAACTAACGTCCTTGAAAACGTGATGTACATTCAAATTGATTTGAAAATAAGATGTACAATACATCAGCCTGCCAAACATTAGCATATGCACGTAACAAAACCTGGAAATGCACATTCCCAAAAAAAAGGGTATGTATGTATGTATGTGTGTGTGTGTGTGTGTGTGTGTGTGTGTGTGTGTGTGTGTGTGTGTGTGTGTATATATATATATATATATATATATATATATATATATATATATATATGTAACAATAGCTTTTTTCCTGATGGCTAAGCTGTCTATATAATCCTGGAACATGAATTGAATTATATTAAGAAATGCAGAGCACAAACAGCAATGTTGCAGGAGACACTAAAAGAAATGAGTATGTGAATTTGACAAAGAGGATTTCAGAAGGGATATTCAGAAAAATATTGGGACAGTGAAAAAGGGGATTAATTATACTAATTGCTAGAGAGGCTCCATTATTGTTAGATAGGGAAAAATTGTAGATTTGCAGTAGTATTGGGTAATTGGCAAGGAATGAAAAATTACAATGGCATGTATTTATATTCTACCCAAAAAAAAAAAAAAGGTTATGTACTCACCACAACATTACATTTGTGTTGTCCATTTTCATTCTTCCTCAACAGATGGGTTCAGATACAACCTGTGGATCCGACTCAGCTGTTTTACAGCTCATGGATACTACAAGCTATCTAGCTCCTCTCTTACCCAAAATGCAGCAGTCCCGTCATTACCCAGATCTTGTCTGCAGCTTTATTGCATAATATGATGAATTTATAGCTTTAAGATGGAAAGTCACTATCTGAAGCTCAAATAAAAAACTTTGGTTCCTATAATACTATCCCGTTCTTCCAGAAGTCAAGAGAAAAGGGGTAAGTGACTAGAGCAAGAGTAGGCAATCTGTGGCTCTGGAGCCACATGTGGCTCTTCCACCCCTCTGGTGGCTCCCTGTAGCTTTGAAAAAAAATTAATATGGAAATAATGGCTATTTTTATTTTATTACTTTTTCTTTCAAAGTGACCGCCTCTTACTTTGGAGAGTGACGTGATACTGTGACACTTTATATGCTGTGTATATCTTATCTTAATTTTACGGGTCAAATAGGTTTTATCTTCATTTAGGGGTTGAGTAGGTTTTGTGGCTCCAGATGAATTTTATTTGGTGGGGGAGGGGCCAAAAATGGCTCTTTTGATAGTGAAGGTTGCAGACCCCTGGGCTAGAGGGAGAGGAGTTGAAGAATGAAAATGGACAACCCAGATGGAACTTTATGGTAAGTACACAACTGTTGTCAATTTTTCATTCATTCCTCAACATATGGGACAGAGTCCCCAGCTATCTGAATCCTGAGTGGACACTAAGGATATCCCAGAGTACTGCTGAGCTGAAGTCTGCTCTTCTCCTTGAGTCCAGATCCAATTTGAAATGAGTAAAAGTATTAGGATTAGCCCAAGTTGCAGCCGCACAGATACAGTCCATGGAAGACCTGGATAAAAAAAAAATCCAGAAGTTGCCATGGACCTGACTGAATGGGCTATTAAAGGCTTTGGCAAGGTCAGACCAGACTTCCTATAAACAAAGGAAATTCAAATCTGCTACTCATTTTGATAAGGTTACTTTGGCAACTGCTTGTCCCACTAGTTTCCCAATGGGATACAAAAAAATTCTGACTTTCTAAAGGTCTCTGATCGGTGAAGATAGAAAATTCTGTGAACATCTGATAAATGAAAAACGCATTCACCTTTGTTTGAAAAAAATGGAAAGAACACAAGGAGGTTAACAGATTAATGTCAGATCCTGACACCACATTAGGAAGAAAAGATGGACTGGTTCTTAAGGACACCTTATCCTTATGAAAAATTAAATAAGGAGGCTTAGAAGATAATGCATGAAATTCTGATACTCACCTAGCCGATGTTATGGCTATTGGAGAAAGTTTTCAGTCAAATATTTCAAATCACATTTTTCAGCCAGTTCAAATGTTTTTTTGAGTTGGGGCCTAGAACTTTAACTTCAGAATCCACAGTGGAGTAGGATCTTTAAAGGGTGGTTTGAAATGCCTTACAAAGATGTGAAGCAAACAGAAATATCAATTCCAATATGGAAACTGGAGATGGCACCTAAATGAACCTTAATCATTGTGGGACTAGCCCAATCATTAAAAATAAAAGCCAGGAATTAAAGAATGTTTGGTACTAGTGCTGAAAAGGGATCCAAGTCTTGCTGCTGCGCCCAAAGAACAAATCTTTACAATTGCCCTTGTAAATTTTTCTAGTGGAAGCTTTGTGGGGTGACAAAAGAATGTGATGCACCAGGTAAGAGAGCTTGGGATGTCTTGCTATCAACAGAATTGAAGAAATCATGCAGTTAACTTTAGGCACAGGATGTCTGGGTGAGTAATGCCTGTTGGGTGAGACAGGTGGTCTGGAATTGGATCTATAATCCATGGCGGGTAAACTGGATGAGGCCAAAGAAAGGGAAACCAAATTTGTCAAGGCCAATAAGGGACAATGAGGATGACTGTCCTTCAACCAGGATGTTTTCTGTAGGAATTTGGGGATTAAGTGGGTTGGGATAAGCACAGAGAACACCTGGGGGGAATCATGAAAGAGAACATCTCTGACTCCCCCTGGTGGAGGGATCAAGACAAAGAACCTACTGTACATGTTGTTCAGGGGAGAAACAAATATGTCGCACCATGGTTGACCCCATTAGCAGAATACCATTTCCGCCACTTTTTTGTTGAGAGAACACTCATGAGGTAGTAGTATGGACCTGCTCAATTTGTTTACCATCACTCTGGATTTCCAGGTATGTGCGTTGCTACCAGAAATCGATCTGAAGAGATCACCCATTGCCAAACTCTCGTAGCTTCAACACAAGGGGTAAGATTTGGTTCCTCCTTGTTTGTTGATATACCATAGTACAGATATTGTTCATCTAAATTCCAACAGTTCCAAAAAGGAGAAAGTCTTGAAATGCCTGCAAAACTAGGAGTACGGCTCATTTCCAGGACATTAATGTGTGTGCTGGCCTCTTAAAGGAACCAAGTTGTCTGGAACAATCTTTCCCAAGAACCCCCCCCCCCAAAAAAAAACTGATTTGGGAAACATTTGTGGTTACTATTGCCTTGAGCCGAAAGAGGATAATTGGACAACCTTGTACAATTTGATCCAAGTGAATCCACCACCAAAGGTACTTTTTGCAGGTTTGAGTTGCACTGATTTTGGTGGACACAGGTTGATGTACAATGGACCACTGAGTTGCTAATGTCCATTGAAGAATTCTCATACGGTATATTTCTAGTGGAACTAGAACTATCGCTGTGGACATAGATCCCACTATCTGTAAAATGAGTCTGGCTGACAGGAATGAGTTTCGACTTATTCTTTTGACTTGAAAAATAGTTTGAACTCTTGGCAAAGGGAGAGAAGCTGTCATTGAAGTTGTGGTGAAGGCCCCTAGGAATTCTAGCATCCGAGATGGCTGATGTTGCGATTTGTTGTGGATGACCAATTCCTAGACTGGTACAAATCTGAAGTACTTAGTCTCAAGCTGCTATCACAAGATGCTTGGCTGAAGTGGTTATGAGATGGCGATCTAGATACGGAAACACCCAGAATCCCCTCATGCTGTTACTACTGCCATGCATTTGGTGAACACCCTGAGTGCTGTGGTGAGACTAAAGGGCACCACTCTAAATTGATAGTGACTGGCTCCCAGCCAGAAGCATGGATATCTCCATACTGCTCATTTTTATAGTGACAGTACAGGTCCTGTAGATCCACTGACCACATCCAGTTGTCCTTGTGCAGAAAGGTTAAAATGGACTAAACAGTGACCATCCAGAACTTGGTATGATGAACTGATTTATTCAGAGTGCTGAGATCCAAAGTTGTTCTCCAGTCCCATTTTCTTTGTAACTAAAAAGAATCCTAAGTTACGGATCCTTTCTGGTCTGGGAGGACCCCTTGGATGACTTTCTAAAAGCTTTTGTATTTCCAGAGCTGCTGTTTTCCTCTGACTGGATAGAACATTGAGAATGTTGATTAATGACAGAGGAGGTAAGAAACGTGAATCCTATAACCTCTGGAAAGAATCCTCTGTGCACAAATATATTTTGCAATGTATAGCCAGCCTCTCTGGTGCAAGGATAAGCAAACCCCAACTGCCTCCAGAGGTGGGCAATCAAGCCTTCATTCAGGAGCACTGACAGGGTCGCTCAGAAAAAGTCTCTGGAATCCTGATTCTGCAGGTCTCCTCTAAGAGGGCACATCCCCCATTTGAGTTCCCCTCTCTGCCATTGGGGGAATGCGCTCCACGTGCATTATGGAATGGACCATATTTCCTGAACCACATTTTTCGATCAACTCAACAATTCCTCGAAAAGGATATTTGAGGAGTCAAAACATATGCTCACTGTAGACAGGGTCTTACCATCCTGCTCACACCTGCACTGTGTGTCTTTAACCTTGGGATCGAAGAACAAACTTCCTTTAAAGCTAGCACTGACAAAGGAGGACTTGAAGGGCTCCACAAAATCACATAAGCACATCCAGGCATGCCTCCTGATGGAAATGCCTGAACCCACTGCCCTTGAGACTCCTTCAGCTGCATGTGATAAAAGTCTCCGGCATGAACTGGAAATGGATTGAAGGGTCACCAACTGTGAAGCAAAAGAAATCTCTAGAAAAAGAAATGACTGGTGTTGGGGCTGATATTATTATTATTAAACTCAGAGTATAACTGTTACGAGATCTTGATATATTCGTAACACTTTATATGCACTAGCACTGTACCTTTGAAATACAGTTAATGGTACATAGAAAAGTCTCGTGAATATATAGCACCAAAATGTAATAATGCTATAGGCTCAACAGTACCTTATTTGTAAATAATCGCACACCAAGGCTGTATTCACATCTCCGTAATGGTGTGCAAGTATAAAACAGAATGGCCCAAACAGTATTCACTTCTCCAGGCGTTTCCACAAGTAAGCTTCTCTAGGTAATAGTAACAGTACAATCCAAAACGAATACTTCTAGCACTTCTGTCCTTGTAATATACGTTCTACGAATGCACCACGCATATAACTTAAAATAAGCAAAGTATTTTATTGTAAAAAACAATCGACAAAATTTCGGCTAGCGCTTTCACCTATTGGCTTCCTCAGGCCGTTAAATTAGTACTGATAGTGCAGACAATATATAACTTCAGGATTTCAAAATCCCTGTCGTCACATCCTGTCCTATATTAGAATGCTTGATAACTATTCATGTAGTAGCGATAGATAGTATCGCATCATCAATCATGAATTTTCACTCATTAAAACATTGTTTCTCCATCTAGTACATGACTCATGGTAAAATATTAATAATCCTGTATACTATATAAAATACACATAGTGGAATAAAGATATACTTGCTGATGTCACATCCTGTTCTATGTTTCACTAATGTATTAGTGTAATTGCGATACTTAGTATCGCTACATCAAATATATATTTGCATTAAATAGTATACTGTAACATCGTTTAATACAGAAATAAATTAAAAAATTAAAAAATAACTATTAATTCAAGCACTATATATAAGACTCTTAAATGAAATGGCTAACAAGTATATATAAATCATGTGCAACATACATAATATAAAAAAGCAATAATAAGAAACACCTTAGTAAATATATACGACTAAAATATATATACGGCATCTATTTAATTATAATGCGCATATTCATCTACTATTTTTATCATGGATCTATTTAAATTTATCCCTGAGCATTATGTGGCTTTTTGTTTCCATTGGAACTTATTCAAATGAGCCATTCATGTATAGAAGTATTAAAAAGTGGCATAAGAAATCATCAAAGCAAAAGTAGTTTGTGCCGTAAATAAGCGCTAAATTATATATGTCCTATTGTAATCATATACGTTATCTTGCACATTGATTGCTCCGTAATATACACAGATAAGTATATGAGTATATAGCTTCTAGTTAATTATAATACATATATTCATATAATATTTTTATGTATAATTGTTTTTAAGTCTATCCCTGAGCATTATATGGCTTTTTACTAGTGCTTATTCATATGCGCTACTCTTCGATGCCTTAAATATATAAAAAATATAATAAAGCATTAGCCTTATATAGCTTTTTACTAGTGCTTGTTCAAATGCGCTACTCTTCAGTGCCTAAAATATATATAAAATATAATAGAACATTAACCTGATGGAATAAAAACAAATATAGCTAAGCGCTAAATTACATATATCATAGTAGAATTATATGCAATGTCTTGCGTGTTGCTCCCTCAATAACAGATATAAACAAACCTTACCACTACGTACTAAATACTGCTTATTAATATAATGTATCACTTTTATGTATCCAGTTTTTTATATTGTGGAAAGTACTCGTAAAGTTCTGTATATAAATTTCAAAGTAATTGAAGTTCCTACGAATTTGCATATATCATCACTTGAACTAGCTTACTTGTCATAATACAATGGAATCTATAAAAATGTTTTTAATCATTAATAAAAGGAGAAAAATGAAAAAAAGTTTATTAATTATTGAAGTGACCATTATTTATTATCCGAATAGAGCAGATTACACAAGTTCTCTATATTGTATTGCGTAGGTATTCCTAATCACGGGCTATATATTATATTATTATATTGTGGGCATGAATTATAACGAATTAAAATTAAATATACAGTAATACTATTTTATTATTAATCAGAAACATTTTTGTTAATATGTATAATTAATTATAACCTTACTATTTAATTAAAACCATTAAATAATCTTATTACTAAGAAATATTAAAAACACATTGACATCAATATTTATATAATTCACTATAATAGTCATTTATTTTTTACGTTCTAAATAAATTAGTTTAAATAATTTCAAAATAAAGTTTATCAAATTCATAATATGTATTCTCTACAATTATTTATGTATTATTTAAACATTTTTTACTTAAAAATATTTAAAAATATTTAAAAATATTTATATTGTAATTATAAATATATATTAATTCTTCATAGTATACACATATACATGTATATATGTACAACATACACAGGGAGGTATGGAGCAAAGTATTGTTCCGCTAAATTTCCATATGTATATTTCTCATATACACATCTATGTTTTCATGCCCATCTTTGTTATTAATCATTAATTTTAATCTTATACTTAATTTCCTAGCTTTCAATACAGGTTTAATTGGAATTCTGTCATTTAAGCCTGGTTTCTGGTCTGCTCTTAAACGAATAATCCAATTCATTTCAAGTTCTTCTGTTTTATTAGAAATGTCTCCCCGCCTAATGTTAGTAAAATTATTCTGTAACACCTTGAATTTAAATGTATGTTCAGCAGATGTATTAATAACATGTTTAGATAAGGCGTTAGTTGTAGAGCATATTTTAATATTGTACAAATGTTCCCTAATACGATCTTTCCACCGTCGGTCAGTTTTGCCTATGTAAAAGGCAGAACAGACTGTACATAGGGCAATATATACTATATGCTTGGTATCACATGTAGCCTTCGCTGTTAACTTGTATTCCTGCAGTGTCACTGGATGTATGAATATTGCCTTTGTATCAATATATTTGCACCGATTACATTTGATACACGGTATAGTAGCTTGCTTTTCTATTTTGTTTATTGGTTTCCCTAGTGTCCTATTAGATCCACACAATTTCCTATATAAATTGGGTTTGTTCCTATAGGTGTACCTGGGTACTTCCCCAACTATTTTATATATCTCGGGGTTAACGGTTAAAATCCCCCAATGTTTCTCATATATTTGTCTGATGTTAGTAATATCCTGTGTATAGTGAAGTACTACCTTCATTTGGTTATTTTCGTTATTAATATTATCTGGATGATCCAGACTTTTCCTGTAATAGTTAGAGAAATATGGGAATGCTCTACCTTCTCTCATATGGCATACATTATCTATTTCTATTTTTATTTCTTGTTCGCCACAGGACCTTGCCATAAACTGTTGTTTCAAGTTTTCAATTTCAATATTATAACCATCTTTAGTAGAATTTAATCTTGATGTTCTCATTGCTTGGCCCCTTATGACGTTTTTAAAAACGAAACCAGGATGCATGCTTTCTCTATGCAATAATGTGTTTCTATAACAACTCTTCTTATATATGCCAGTATTTAACATTCCATTAGTTAATTTCTCCACATACACATCCAGGAAACTGATCTTATATTGCTATGTTTCCATAGTACATTTTAAATAATCCGTGTGCACATTAATCTCATCTAAGAAAACACTAAGGTTCGTTTTATCAGATGTCCAAACAAGGAAAAGATCATCCACAAATCTATTATATAATCGCACATATTTCTTAAATAATTCCATTTCAAACAAGAATTGCTTTTCCCAGTCAGCCATTACGAGGTTGGCGTAGCTATTGGCACAGGATGTGCCCATAGCTACGCCATCCCTCTGTATATAGACTTCATCTTTGAATACGAATATGTTATTACTTAAAACTATCTGAGTTAAGTCACATAACACTTCTATTTGTGCCTCTGTATATTGTGAATCAAAATTTAATCTCCTATAAATACATTTAATTCCTTGTTCATTAGGTATGGATGTAAAGAGAGATTGTACATCTAATGTGACAAGCCATACTTAATCACCTAGGATTACATCAATAGTCTGTTCATATAATTTCATCAAAAATTGTTTAGTATCTCGTAAAATGTGTGGATACTTTTCTACTACTGGTCTTAATTTAGTTTCCAAATAAAGTGATATTGGCTCTGTTACCCAGCCTCTACCAGCAACAATTGGCCTCACAGGTGGTTTCAGAGGATGCTTATGAATTTTGGGTACTCCCTGTATGCATGGTAGGGTAGGGGTTATACAGAATCTATGAGTTTCATCATTTATTCTATTCTCATGATATAATACATGTATACTATTTGTGACTCGTTCTATTATTTTATCCACTGTATTCATTGAGATCTTACTATAATATTTACTATCACTCAACATCTGTTTCATGCTGGCTACATAGGCTTCCATTATCCATAATAACTATGGGTCCACCTTTGTCAGCAGGTCTGAGCATGATACTTGGATCATTCTCTAATTTCTTGAATGCTGTACGTTGTCTAGATGTCAAGTTCCCATACCATTTCTTATTAGAATTATTTCCTTCATGTACGTATAATTCCTCTTCAACTAATTTAGTAAATGTGCTGGGTTTTTTAAAATCATGCTTAAATTGTTTATCCATTCCATAGTCTACTTTTAATTGTACATTCCTAGTAAATAATTTTAAATAGGTAATAGTTTGAGTTATATCACTTTTAGTTGATGGAATAAAACTGAGTCCTTTTTCTAATACTTTCACTTCATCTACTGTTAATTCTCTATTAGATATATTCCATATTATAGAGTTTATGTCCCTTGCCACATTTTCTTTATTGTAGGTCCCACATGTTCCTGTATTCTCCTTTTCTGCCTTCCCCTGCTCATAAAGCGGTCCCTCCCTTGGGTCCATTGTTGTGCTATAGGGAAAGGGACTATATCATTACTTCTATCTATATCTCTATTATTTCCTGTTCTCATTTTCCTAACATCTTTCTGTTTACATCCATCTAAAATTCCTATCTCAGTGACATCTTTTATAACATCTTGTGTTAAAATTTCTATATTACTATTCATGGCTACCTCTGGGGTTAATTCTCTGTCTATGTTTTCATGGTGAACTTGTGCTACTGTAGTAACAGTTTTATTCACAATGGGATACTTATTACCTGCATTACTAATACTACTAGCTTTACTAGTGTCAGTATTGCTGGCATATTCACTACCATTTATTGTTACATTCTTGTTATTGTTGTTTCTCATATCCCTAGTATTATGTGTGTTCTTCTTAATACTATCAGTGGTTGGATTATTAAATTTCCTAGGCCAGGTAAAGACGTGTCCATTTGCAAAATCCTGTAAGTCCCGCTTAATTTTTCCTTGTTTCTGCTCTACTAATTTTTTCTCGTAGAGAAAAACATCATCCAACAATTTTTCTAACATTCTATCTACAGTAACTTCTGGGTATAATTAATACAAATGTTTCTGTTGTTGTCTAACAGTCTCTTGTATCTCAAATTCCTGTGGTGAAACAAAATAGAAAAGCAAGCTACTATACCGTGTATGAAATGTAATCAGTGTAAATATATTGATACAAAGGCAATATTCATACATCCAGTGACACTGCAGGAATACAAGTTAACAGCGAAGGCTACATGTGATACCAAGCATATAGTATATATTGCCCTGTGTACAGTCTGTTCTGCCTTTTACATATGCAAAACTGACCGACGGTTGAAAGATCATATTAGGGAACATTTGTACAATATTAAAATATGCTCTACAACTAACGCCTTATCTAAACATATTAATACATCTGCTGAACATGCATTTAAATTCAAGGTGTTACAGAATAATTTTACTAACATTAGGCGAGGAGACATTTCTAATACAACAGAAGAACTTGAAATGAATTGGATTATTCATTTAAGAGCAGACCAGAAACCAGGTTTAAATGACAGAATTCCAATTAAACCTGTATTGAAAGCTAGGAAATTAAGTATAAGATTAAAATGAATGATTAATAACAAAGATGGGCATGAAAACATAGATGTGTATATGAGAAATATACATATGGAAATTTAGCGGAACAATATTTTGCTCCACCCCTCCCACTGTATGTTTTGCATATATACATGTATATGCATATACTATGAAGAATTAATATATATTTATAATTACAATATAAATATTTTTAAATATTTTTAAGTAAAAAATTTTTAAATACATAAATAATTGTAGAGAATACATATTATGAATTTGATAAACTTTATCTTGAAATTATTTAAACTAATTTATTAAGAACGTAAAAATTAAATTACTATACTGTAGTGAATTATATAAATATTGATGTCAATGTGTTTTTAATAACATTAATAACATTTCTTAGTAATAAGATTATTTAATGGTTTTAATCAAATAGTAAGGTCATAATTAATTATACATATTAAAAAAATTATTCTGATTAATAATAAAATACTATATTACAGAATATTTAATTTTAATTAATGTTTCAATTCATGCCCACAATGTAATAATATATAGCTCGTGATTAGGAATATCCACGCTATACAATACAGAGGACTTGTGTAATCTGCTCTATTCGGATAGTAAATAATGGTCACTTCAATGATAAATAAAAAATTCTTTCATTTTTCTCTTTTTATTAACGATTAAAAACACATTTTTATAGATTCCATTGTATTATGACAAGCAAGCTAGTTCAAGTGATGATATATGCAAATTTGTAGGAACTTCAATTATTTTGAAATTTATATACAGAACTTTAAGAGTACTTCCCACAACATAAAAAAAGTACAGTTTTGTACCTACCATAAATGTAGATGTTCGAGGATCTACATTGCTGCAGTCATAACCTGTGGGTAGTCCACTGTCCTCGATCGGCCCGAATACCAAAGAGCTGGGCTGGCGTCTGTCATTGTCGCCTAGAGCTGACGTCAGTACGTCGTAGTACATAAGCGCATGACCGACGCCATATCCTCAGTCTTTCCTGCCCCAGATGTCAGAAGGCCTAAGAATGAAAGAAGGCCAGAGCCAAAATAGTAAACGCCCAACTACCACCAGTGTGGAAATAAAGATTATCCTAAAAAAACCCAGCAACCACAAACTATAGAGGGGAAGGAGGGAGGGATAATTGGACTGCATCAATGTACATCCTCGAACATCTACATTTATGGTAGGTACAAAACTGTACTATGTTCTTCGTCTCACATTGCTGCAGTCATAACCTGTGGGTAGAATCCCAAAGCAAAGGAAAAGGGAGGCTGGCAAACTAAATAGCATTAGGAGCTGCTAACATGCCCTGTAAAACTGCAGTGGCAAACCCAGCCCTGGACTTGGAATAAAGAGGGAGATGGTAATGCTTAGTAAAAGTGTGTACTGAACTCCAAGTAGCTGCCTCCAACATATCCTTAGTAGCTACACCCCTCAAAAAAGCAGTAGATGTGGCAGTAGAATGAGGTCTGATCCCAGCAGGAACATTCTTCCCATGATGAGAATAACAATATGATGAGAATAACAAAAAGCAATACATTGACCAATCCACTTTGAAATAGTCTGCTTTGAAACAGCTTTCCCTTGTGAACCCAAAGCAAAAGAAACAAATAACTGTTGAGTCTGTCTGAACTCCTTAGTTCTGCTCAAATAGTAACGTAACTGCCTGTGGATATCCTAAGAATGCAAGACTTTTCCCCCCTTATTTTGGGGATCAGCATAAAAAGTAGGCAAATGAATAGACTGGTTCAAGGCCACATTAGAAATCACTTTAGGCATAAAAGTAGGGTTAGTTAAGAAACTCTATCCTTATGAAATATCAGAAAGGGTTCAACTGCCATGAGTGCCTGCAATTCAGATACCCTCTAGCAGAAGTAATGGCCAACAAAAAGCAGTCTTCAAGACAAAACTTCAATTCAGACATAGCTGCAAGTTCAAAAGGAGGTAAAGTAAGCTTCTCCAACACAAAATTGAGATCCCAGGAAGGAGTAGGAGCTCTGGGGGTCTTATATTCTTTGCCCCTCTAAGAAATTGTTTGAACAAAGGGTGAGAAAATAAAGGAGGGTCACAATCATAGTGAGCAGAAATGGCTGCAGCATGAACCTTCACAGAAGAGAATGACAAACCCTTGTCCAGTAATTCAGTAAAGATACTGTAGTGCAAAACTCAAATTAGGCACTGAAACATCAAAGCCCTTTGCTGTGCTCCAAAGAAAAAATCTCTTCCATTTATCAGCATAAACTTTTCTAGTACTAGGCCGCCTGGCTTCCAAAATGACATCTAAAACCTGTTGAGGAAGCTGAGACCCCGGCTCCATCACAGAATCAGCCAGGCTGTCAGATGTAGGGACTGCACCCGAGCATTGAGAAAATGATTGTTTGACTGGGATAACAAATGAGGAACCTGTGGCAGAAGCCAAGGAGGCTCCTGGATTAAACTCCTCAGCAGAGGATACCAATGCTGGCGTGGCCAATCTGGTGCTATTAGAATCATGCAAGGCTTGTCCGCCTGACTTTCAAAGAGTACCTTGGGAAGAAGAGGCAGAGGAGGAAAAGCATAAACGTGAAGGTTGTTCTAACTGAAAGATAGAGTATCCACTTTCCAAGCATTTGGGTGGAACATCTTTGTGCAAAATTTTGGCAGTTGAAAATTCAGTGGAGAAGCGAACAGATCTATGTCTGGAGTTCCCCAAGCCACGGTCAATTGTTTGAATACCTGAGGATCCAGTTTCCACTCGTGGGGATCCACAATTTGCCTGCTCAATACATCTGCTAGGGAGTTCTGTACTCCTGGCAGAAACCGTGCTTGAAGATTGATTTGCAAACTCAGAGCAGTCTCCCACAAAATCATTGCTTGTCTGCAAAGAGGGTAGGAATGGGTTCCCCTGCTTGTTGATGTACCACATGACTGTTGTGTTGTCTGTTTGAATCAACACCTGTCCGGCTGAAGTAGGTCCTTGAAGGCCATCAAAGCAAATTGGACTGCTAACATCTCCTTCATGTTGATATGCAAATGTAGTAGCTTGGGAGGCCACCGTCTTGTATCCATTTCCCATTGAAGTGTGCTCCCCAAGCCAAGTCCAAGGCATCCATCGTTAGGATCTGACTGCCTCTGGTCGGGTCACAGAAAATCCCTTGTTTAGGTGACATTCCTGAGCCCACCACAAATTTCTTCTTTATTCTGTAACACCTTGAATTTAAATGTATGTTCAGCAGATGTATTAATAACATGTTTGGATACGGCATTAGTTGTAGAGCATATTTTAATATTGTACAAATGTTCCCTAATACGATCTTTCAGCCGGTCGGTTTTGCCTATATAAAAGGCAGAACAGACTGTACATAGGGCAATATATACTATATGCTTAGTATCACATGTAGCCTTCGCTGTCAACTTGTATTCCTGCAATGTCACTGGATGTATGAATATTGCCTTTGTATCAATATATTTGCAATAATTACATTTCATACACGGTATAGTAGCTTGCTTTTCTATTTTGTTTATTCATTTCCCTAGTGTCCTATTAGATCCACACAATTTCCTATATAAATTGGGTTTATTCCTATAAGTATACCTGGGTATTTCCCCAACTATTTTATGCATCTAGGGGTTAACTGTTAATATCCCCCAATGTTTCTCATATATTTGTCTGATGTTAGTAATATCCTGTGTATAGTGAAGTAATACCTTCATTTGGTTATTGTTTTCATTATTAATATTACCTGGAAAATCCAGGCTTTTCCTGTAATAGTTAAATATGGGAATGCTCTACCTTCTCTCATATGGCATACATTATCTATTTCTGTTTTTATTTCTTGTTCGCCATTGGACCTTGCCATCAAATGTTGTTTCAAGTTTTCAATTTCAATATTATAACCATCTTGGGTAGAATTTAATCTTGATGTTCTCATTGCTTGGCCCCTTATGACGTTTTTAAAAACAAAACCAGGATGCATGCTTTCTCTGTGCAATAATGTGTTTCTATAACAACTCTTCTTATATATGCCAGTATTTAACATTCCATTAGTTAATTTCTCCACATACACATCCAGGAAACTGATCTTATATTATGTTTCCATAGTACATTTTAAATAATCCGTGTGCACACTAATCTCATCTAAGAAAACACTAAGATTCGTTTTGTCAGATGTCCAAACGAGGAAAAGGTCATCCACAAATCTATTATATAATCGCACATATTTCTTAAATAATTCCATTTCAAACAAGAATTGCTTCTCCCAGTCAGCCATTACGAGGTTGGCGTAGCTATTGGCACAGGATGTGCCCATAGCTACGCCATCCCTCTGTATATAGACTTCATCTTTGAATACAAATATATTATTACTTATAACTATCTGAGTTAAGTCACTTAACACTTCTATTTGTGCCTCTGTATATTGTGAATCAAAATTTAATCTCCTATAAATACATTTAATTCCTTGTTCATTAGGTATAGATGTAAAGAGAGATTGTACATCTAATGTGACAAGCCATACTTCATCACCTAGGATTACATCAATAGTCTGTTCATATAATTTCATCAAAAATTGTTTAGTATCTCGTAAAATATGTGGATACTTTTCTACTACTGGTCTTAGTTTAGTTTCCAAATAAAGTGATATTGGCTCTGTTACCCAGCCTCTACCAGCAACAATTGGCCTCATAGGTGGTTTCAGAGGATGCTTATGAATTTTGGGTACTCCCTGTATGCATGGTAGGGTAGGGTTATCGGTTATACAGAATCTATGAATTTCATCATTTATTCTATTCTCATAATATAATACATGTATACTATTTGTGACTCGTTCTATTATTTTATCCACTGTATTCATTGAGATTTTACTATAATATTTACTATCACTCAACATCTGTTTCATGCTGGCTACATAGGCTTCCATATCCATAATAACTATGGGTCCACCTTTGTCAGCAGGTCTGAGCATGATACTTGGATCATTCTCTAATTTCTTTAATGCTGTACGTTGTCTAGATGTCAAGTTCCCATACCATTTCTTATTAGAATTATTTCCTTCATGTACGTATAATTCCTCTTCAACTAATTTAGTAAATGTGCTGCGTTTTTTAAAATCATGCTTAAATTATTTATCCATTCCATAGTCTACTTTTAATTGTACATTCCTAGTAAATAATTTTAAATAGGTAATAGTTTGAGTTATATCACTTTTAGTTGATGGAATAAAACTGAGTCCTTTTTCTAATACTTTCACTTCATCTACTGTTAATTCTCTATTAGATATATTCCATATTATAGAGTTTATGTCCCTTGCCACATTTTCTTTATTGTAGGTCCCACATGTTCCTGTATTCTCCTTTTCTGCCTTCCCCTGCTCATAAAGCGGTCCCTCCCTTGGGTCCATTGTTGTGCTATAGGGAAAGGGACTATATCATTACTTCTATCTATATCTCTATTATTTCCTGTTCTCATTTTCCTAACATCTTTCTGTTTACATCCATCTAAAATTCCTCTCTCAGTGACATCCTTTACAACATTGTGTTAAAATTTCTATATTACTATTCGTAGCTACCTCTGGGGTTAATTCTCTGTCTGTTTTCATGGTGAACTTGTGCTACTGTGGTCACAGTTTTATTCACAATGGGATACTTATTACCTGCATTACTAATACTACTAGCTTTGCTAGTGTCAGTATTGCTGGCATATTCACTACCATTTATTGTTACATTCTTGTTATTGTTGTTTCTCATATCCCTAGTATTATACTTGTTCTTCTTAATACTATCAGTGGTTGGATTATTAAATTTCCTAGGCCAGGTAAAGACGTGTCCATTTGCAAAATCCTGTAAGTCCCGCTTAATTTTTCCTTGTTTCTGCTCTACTAATTTTTTCTCGTAGAGAAAAACATCATCCAACAATTTTTCTAACGTTCTATCTACAGTAACTTCTGGATATAATTCATACAAATGTTTCTGTTGTTGTCTAATAGTCTCTTGTATCTCAAATTCCTGTGGTGAAACAAAATAGAAAAGCAAGCTACTATACCGTGTATGAAATGTAATCAGTGTAAATATATTGATACAAAGGCAATATTCATACATCCAGTGACACTGCAGGAATACAAGTTAACAGCGAAGGCTACATGTGATACCAAGCATATAGTATATATTGCCCTATGTACAGTCTGTTCTGCCTTTTACATAGGCAAAACTGACCGACGGTTGAAAGATCGTATTAGGGAACATTTGTACAATATTAAAATATGCTCTACAACTAACGCCTTATCTAAACATATTAATACATCTGCTGAACATGCATTTAAATTCAAGGTGTTACAGAATAATTTTACTAACATTAGGCGAGGAGACATTTCTAATACAACAGAAGAACTTGAAATGAATTGGATTATTCATTTAAGAGCAGACCAGAAACCAGGTTTAAATGACAGAATTCCAATTAAACCTGTATTGAAAGCTAGGAAATTAAGTATAAGATTAAAATGAATGATTAATAACAAAGATGGGCATGAAAACATAGATGTGTATATGAGAAATATACATATGGAAATTTAGCGGAACAATATTTTGCTCCACCCCTCCCACTGTATGTTTTGCATATATACATGTATATGTGTATACTATGAAGATTTAATATATATTTATAATTACAATATAAATATTTTTAAATATTTTTAAGTAAAAAATTTTTAAATACATAAATAATTGTAGAGAATACATATTATGAATTTGATAAACTTTATTTTGAAATTATTTAAACTAATTTATTTAGAACGTAAAACATAAATTACTATATTATAGTGAATTATATAAATATTGATGTCAATGTGTTTTTAATAACATTAATAACATTTCTTAGTAATAAGATTATTTAATGGTTTTAATTAAATAGTAAGGTTATAATTAATTATACATATTAACAAAAATGGTTCTGATTAATAATAAAAGAGTATATTACTGTATATTTAATTTTAATTAATGTTATAATTCATGCCCACAATATAATATAATATATAGCCTGTGATTAGGAATACCTACGCAATACAATATAGAGAACTTGTGTAATCTGCTCTATTCGGATAATAATGGTCACTTCAATAATAAATAAAATTTTTTTTCATTTTTCTCCTTTTATTAATGATTAAAAACACATTTTTATAGATTCCATTGTATTATGACAAGTAAGCTAGTTCAAGTGATGATATATGCAAATTTGTAGGAACTTCAATTATTTTGAAATTTATATACAGAACTTTACGAGTACTTCCCACAACATAAAAAAAGTACAGTTTTGTACCTACCATAAATGTAGATGTTCGAGGATCTACATTGCTGCAGTCATAACCTGTGGGTAGTCCACTGTCCTCGATCGGCCCGAATACCAAAGAGCTGGGCTGGCGTCTGTCATTGTCGCCTAGAGCTGACGTCAGTACGTCGTAGTACATAGCGCATGACCCGGCCATATCCTCAGTCTTTCCTGCCCCAGATGTCAGAAGGCCTAAGAATGAAAGAAGGCCAGAGCCAAAATAGTAAACGCCCAACTACCACCAGTGTGGAAATAAAGATAATCCTAAAATAAAAAACACAGCAACCACAAACTATAGAGGGGAAGGAGGGAGGGATAATTGGACTGCATCAATGTACATCCTCGAACATCTACATTTATGGTAGGTACAAAACTGTACTATGTTCTTCGTCTCACATTGCTGCAGTCATAACCTGTGGGTAGAATCCCAAAGCAAAGGAAAAGGGAGGCTGGCAAACTAAATAGCATTAGGAGCTGCTAACATGCCCTGTAAAACTGCAGTGGCAAACCCAGCCCTGGACTTGGAATAAAGAGGGAGATGGTAATGCTTAGTAAAAGTGTGTACTTAACTCCAAGTAGCTGCCTCCAAAATATCCTTAGTAGCTACACCCCTCAAAAAAGCAGTAGATGTGGCAGTAGAATGAGGTCTGATCCCAGCAGGAACATTCTTCCCATGATGAGAATAACAAAAAGCAATACATTGACCAATCCACTTTGAAATAGTCTGCTTTGAAACAGCTTTCCCTTGTGAACCCAAAGCAAAAGAAACAAATAACTGTTGAGTCTGTCTGAACTCCTTAGTTCTGCTCAAATAGTAACGTAACTGCCTGTGGATATCCAAAGAATGCAAGACTTTTCCCCCCTTATTTTGGGGATCAGCATAAAAAGTAGGCAAATGAATAGACTGGTTCAAGGCCACATTAGAAATCACTTTAGGCATAAAAGTAGGGTTAGTTAAAAGAAACTCTATCCTTATGAAATATCAGAAAGGGTTCAACTGCCATGAGTGCCTGCAATTCAGATACCCTCCTAGCAGAAGTAATGGCCAACAAAAAAGCAGTCTTCAAGACAAAACTTCAATTCAGACATAGCTGCAGGTTCAAAAGGAGGTAAAGTAAGCTTCTCCAACACAAAATTGAGATCCCAGGAAGGAGTAGGAGCTCTCGGGGGTCTTATATTCTTTGCCCCTCTAAGAAATTGTTTGAACAAAGGGTGAGAAAATAAAGGAGGGTCACAATCATAGTGAGCAGAAATGGCTGCAGCATGAACCTTCACAGAAGAGAATGACAAACCCTTGTCCAGTAATTCAGTAAGATACTGTAGTGCAAAACTCAAATTAGGCACTGAAACATCAAAGCCCTTTGCTGTGCTCCAAAGAAAAAATCTCTTCCATTTATCAGCATAAACTTTTCTAGTACTAGGCCGCCTGGCTTCCAAAATGACATCTAAAACCTGTTGAGGAAGCTGAGACCCCACCGGCTCCATCACAGAATACGCCAGGCTGTCAGATGTAGGGACTGCACCCGAGCATTGAGAAAATGATTGTTTGACTGGGATAACAAATGAGGAACCTGTGGCAGAAGCCAAGGAGGCTCCTGGATTAAACTCCTCAGCAGAGGATACCAATGCTGACGTGGCCAATCTGGTGCTATTAGAATCATGCAAGGCTTGTCCCGCCTGACTTTCAAGAGTACCTTGGGAAGAAGAGGCAGAGGAGGAAAAGCATAAACGTGAAGGTTGTTCTAACTGAAAGATAGAGTATCCACTTTCCAAGCATTTGGGTGGAACATCTTTGTGCAAAATTTTGGCAGTTGAAAATTCAGTGGAGAAGCGAACAGATCTATGTCTGGAGCTCCCCAAGCCACGGTCAATTGTTTGAATACCTGAGGATCCAGTTTCCACTCGTGGGGATCCACAATTTGCCTGCTCAATACATCTGCTAGGGAGTTCTGTACTCCTGGCAGAAACCGTGCTTGAAGATTGATTTGCAAACTCAGAGCAGTCTCCCACAAAATCATTGCTTGTCTGCAAAGAGGGTAGGAATGGGTTCCCCCCCTGCTTGTTGATGTACCACATGACTGTTGTGTTGTCTGTTTGAATCAACACCTGTCCCGGCTGAAGTAGGTCCTTGAAGGCCATCAAAGCAAATTGGACTGCTAACATCTCCTTCATGTTGATATGCAAATGTAGTAGCTTGGGAGGCCACACGTCTTGTATCCATTTCCCATTGAAGTGTGCTCCCCAAGCCAAGTCCAAGGCATCCATCGTTAGGATCTGACTCGCCTCTGGTCGGGTCACAGAAAGTCCCTTGTTTAGGTGACATTCCTGAGCCCACCACAAGAATTTCTTCTGGATGCAAGGTATAATCCGAATGACAGTGTCCAAACCGTGGCAGTGTTGAGTCCACACACTTTTGAGATACCATTGTAGCTTCCTCATATGCAGTTTGGCATTGGGAAGTACTAGAATGCAAGATGCCATGAACCCCAAGGCTTGAAGGACTGTCCTTGCAGTCAGCCTGGACATTACTGATAACTGCTGGAAGTATAGATGAAGAGATCTTTGTTTGTCCGGGGTCAGAAATGCCATCTGAGAAGCTGTATTCAGTCTCACACCCAGAAAGCACATGTCCTAAGAGGGCACTAGACTGGACTTTATTTCGTTCACAGAATACCCTAGGCACTTTAAAACTGCCATTACATACTGGAGATGTTGTAGTAACTTGTCTGTTTTGAGCAAGAATCAGGCAATCGTCCAAATAAGGATAAATTTGTATTCCTCTGTCTGAAAAAAGCAATTACAGGAGCCAGAACTTTTGTGAATACTCTGGGCGCAGTAGATAAACCAAAGGGCAATGCAGAGAACTGATAATGAGAAGTACCAGCCTGAAATCTCAGGAATCTCCTGCAGCTGGGCCTGATAGGGATGTGAAGATAGGCCTCTCTGAGATCCAGGGTTACCATCCAGTGATCTTCGCCCGGCATAGGCAGAAGTTGTTGTAATGTTAACATCTTGAACTTTGGAATGTCTAGGTAGGTATTGAGAATGGACAAATCAAGAATTGGCCTCCAAGTGTTTCCTTTCTTTGGCACTAGGAATGAGCGGAATAAAAACCTAGGCCTACTTCTGACAGAGGGACCACCTGAATTGCCCCCATCTGTAAAAGTAAAGAAATTTGCTCCTGAGCCTCCATCCTTTGCTGAGGAGGCACATCCGGCATGCCTTTGAAAGGAGGAAAAGTGTGAAAATAAAACTTGTACCCGTGATTTATTATATCCAACACCCATTTGTCCTGGGTGACCAAATGCCAGTTTTGTTTGAAACGTCCCAACTTTCCTCCTAGAGGAGCTGCCAGTAGAGAAGGGTCTGGCAGCGGAAGATACAGGTCATTGGGTCTGTTTACGAAAAGGCTGACCCCTGCCCTCACCAGAAGACTGTGCAGGAGAACTCCAAGTCCTAGGTCTGAAAGAACCCTGAGCATGAGCTCTGCCTCTACCACGCCTAGACCTGCCCTTAGACGGATAATCCAAAGAAGGAAAAGACCATCCTCTAGCAGGCCAATTCCTACTAAACTTAGGGGGCTGCACCTGCATAAAATCTTTGACTGTCTGCATAGACTTAGCCTTATCTTCCATCTTTTTCAAAACAGATTCCACAGAAGGACCAAAAAGTACTTCAGATTGAAGAGGAGCATCCAAAATCCGAGCCTTAACATGCTCTGACAAATTTTGATCCTTAAGCCAGGCATGTCTACGAATAACTGAACCTGTAGCAGCCACCCTGGATGCAGCCTGAAGAGCATTGAAACCACACTGCAAAGAATGCTTGCCAACTTGATCTGATGCATGAACCAACTCCTGGAGCTCCTTACACTCTATACCCTCAGATAAAGCATCCACCTTAGATTTCAATTTACCTAACAACAAATTCTGATACTTCAGCATATGAAATTGGCAATTCAAAGCCCTCATAGCTAACGTAGAGGAGGTGTACACTTTTTCCCCATCTATCTAAAGCTCTAGAATCTTTATCCAAAGGAACTGGATACCACAGAAGCCCTAATGCCCTTCGGACCTTGAGTAATAGTTTCGGGATCAGCTCTAGGACTCTTGTACAAATACTTATGTGCTTCAGGAACTCTATAATATCTGTCTGGCTTAACAGGGGCAGGAGGTAAAGAATCAGGATTAAGGGAAGATTCAGAAAAAACATCTTGAACAACTTCTAAGACAGGAGGAATAGCCAAGGGCCTATATGCTGTGGCAGAAACAAAAATTCCCTGAGCCGTTTCCAAGAATCTGAAAAATCCTGACCTTCCCACTTGAAATGCTCCCTCATGGAATGTAAAGTCTCAGAAAAAGAAAAATCCTCTGGAGGAGAAGCAGAAGGACAGGAGTCCTCTGCATCCGAATCCAAATAAGCAGGGAATTCCTAAATTTCTTCAGCTGAGGAATCAGAGTAGTCTGAGGAAAGATCCATCCCCTCTAAATCTACCTCCACCCTAGGCCTCTTCTCCGGGGGGGGCATAGAACCCGTGATCAAAGTAATCAAGTCCTCAGCCATTTTTAACGTATGCTTTTTAGGAACAGGGGCTGGAGAGCTAGAACTATGACCAGGGCCAACATCACAAGGTTTGGCCTTAGCATGGGCTTTAGCCACTAAAGTAGAAGGCCTAATAACCTTCTGTAAAGATGGAACTACAGACACCTGAAAAGCCCCTTCCGCCGGGCCCAACTCCTGAGAGGCCAACTCCTGTAAAAGTAAAGGTTCCCCATGGAATTCAGCCGAACCCTCGGCAGGAACCACAGGTTCAACCGGAGGCTCCATAGAACTGGCGTCCGCAACGGACGACTCATCCGGTTTAGACTTCAAAGATCTATCTTTACGCTTTTTAGCGGTAGCGGGCGTCGGAGGATCCGACGGCATGTTATAGTTACACCTTTTACCGAAAACAAGCCTGGCACAGTCTAATCTCAGTTTAATGGTGCGCTTGTTAAATCTAGCACAAAAGCGACACCCGACCACGTCGTGCTCAGGCCCAAAGCAAGGAATACAGAAAGAATGAAAATCCTTATGAGGTATCTGTTTCCCACAAGAAATGCAATTAACTTTTTCTGACATCCGGATAACTGAGGCAAGAAAAGACAAAGATTTCTAACGGGTACTTAGCCCAACTTGGTCTTCGGTCTGAAACTCGATAAATGAAAATTTCAGAACGCCGAACGGCACTTGCAAACGCTGCTTCTGCTTCGGACCACGCGACAAGAAAGACTGAGGATATGGCGTCGGTCATGCGCTTATGTACTATGACGTACTGACGTCAGCTCTAGGCGACAATGACCGACGCCAGCCCAGCTCTTTGGTATTTGGGCCGATCGAGGACAGCGGACTACCCACAGGTTATGACTGCAGCAATGTGAGACGAAGAACATCTGGATACATAAAAGTGATACATTATATTAATAAGCAGTATTTAGTACGTAGTGGTAAGGTTTGTTTATATCTGTTATTGAGTGAGCAACACGCAAGACATTGCACATAATTCTACTATGATATATGTAATTTAGCGCTTAGCTATATTTGTTTTTATTCCATCAGGTTAATGTTCTATTATATTTTATATATATTTTAGGCACTGAAGAGTAGCGCATTTGAACAAGCACTAGTAAAAAGCTATATAAGGCTAATGCTTTATTATATTTTATATATATTTAAGGCATCGAAGAGTAGCGCATATGAAGAAGCACTAGTAAAAAGCCATATAATGCTCAGGGATAGACTTAAAAACAATTATACATAAAAATATTATATGAATATATGTATTATAATTAACTAGAAGCTATATATTCATACACTTGCCTGTGTATATTACGGAGCAAGCAATGTGCAAGATAACATGCATGATTACAATAGGACATATATAAAATTTAGCGCTTATTTACGGCACAAACTGCTTTTGCTTTGATGATTTCTTATGCCTTTTTTAATATTTCTATACATGAATGGCTCATTTGAATAAGTTCCAATGGAAACAAAAAGCTACATAATGTTCAGGGATTAATTTAAACAGATCCATAATAAAAACAGTAGATGAATATGCGCATTATAATTAAATAGATGCCATATATATATTTTAGTCGTATATATTTACTAAGGTGTTTCTTATTATTGCTTTTTTATGTTATGTTGCACATGATTTATATATACTTGTTAGCTATTTCATTCAAGAGTCATATATAGCTTGAATTAATAGTTATTTTTTATTATTTTTTAATTTTTTAATTTATTTCTGTATTAAACGATGTTACAGTATACTATTTAATGCAAATATATATTTGATGTAACGATACCAAGTATCGCAATTACACTAATACATTAGTGAAACATAGAACAGGATGTGACATCAGCAAGTATATCTTTATTCCACTATGTGTATTTTATATAGTATACAGGATTATTAATATTTTACCATTAGTCATGTACTAGATGGAGAAACAATGTTTTAATGAGTGAAAATTCATGATTGATGATGCGATACTATGTATCGCTATTACATGAACAGTTATCAAGCATTGTAATATAGGACAGGATGTGACATCAGGGATTTTGAAATCCTGAAGTTATATATTGTCTGCACTATCAGTACTAATTTAACGGCCTGAGGAAGCCAATAGGTGAAAGCGCTAGCCAAAATTGTTTGTCGATTGTTTTTTACAATAAAATACTTTGCTTATTTTAAGTTATTTGCGTGGTACATTCGTAGAAAGTACAGTTTTGTACCTACCATAAATGTAGATGTTCGAGGATCCACATTGCTGCAGTCCTAACTATTGGGGTAGTCCGCTGTCCAGTCGGCCCGAATACCAAAGTATATGGCTGGCGTTGGGCACGGCGCATTAGGCTGACGTCAGTACGTCAGGGTACTAATGCGCATGACCGACGTCATATCCTCAGTCTTTTCTTGCCCCAGATGTCAGAAGACCCTAAAAAGACAAGGCCAAAACCAAAACACACCAAACATACCTGCACCAAAAATATATACAATATATACAAAGGTACCAGAATATAATCTCACCTACACAACCACCCCTAAACACAGAGGGAAGGAGGGAGGTAAATTGGACTGCAGCAATGTGGATCCTCGAACATCTACATTTATGGTAGGTACAAAACTGTACTATGTTCTTCATTCCACATTGCTGCAGTCCTAACTATTGGGTAGAATCCCAAAGCAGAGGTAAGGGAGGCTGGCAAATCATAAGGAAGCAGGAGCTGATAACATGCCTTGCAAAATAGCTGTGGCAAAACCAGCCCTAGACTTAGAGTAGAGAGGAAGGTGGTAATGCTTAGAGAAAGTATGCACTGAACTCCAAGTAGCTGCCTCCAAAATATCCTTAGTTGCCACCCCTTAGAAATGCTGTTGAAGTGGCAGTAGCCCTAGTGGAATGAGGCCTAATCCCAGCTGGAATCTCCTTGCCATGATGGGAATAACAAAATGCAATGCAGAACCCAATCCACCTAGAAATAGTTTGTTTTGATACAGGCTTGCCCTACGAACTCAAAGCAAAAGAAACAAACAACTGCTGAGACTGCCTAAAATCCTTAGTCCTGCTTAAATAATAACGCAATTGCCTGTGTACATCTAAAGTGTGCAAAAATCTTTTCCCTTTATTTTGGGGATCTGCATAGAAAGTAGGCAAATGAATAGTTTGGTTTAAAGCCACACTAGAAACCACCTTAGGCATAAAGGAAGGATTAGTACGTAATGATACCCTATCCTTATGAAAAATCAAAAAGGCTCAACGCCATAAGGGCCTGCAACTCAGAAACCCTTCTTGCAGAAGTAATGGCCAACAAAAAGCAGTCTTCCATGACAAGTATTTCAGTTCAGCAGTAGCCGAGGCTCAAAAGGTTGTAGAGTAAGTTTCTCCAACACAAAATTGAGATCCCAAGCAGGAGTAGGAGCTCTACGTGGGGGTCTTATATTCTTTGCCCCTCTAAGAAATTGCTTGAACAAAGGATGTGAAAACAATGGTGGGTCACAATCATAGTGAGCTGAAATTGCTGCAGCATGAATCTTAATGGAAGAGAAAGACAAACCTTTGTCCAATAACTCAGTAAGATATTGAAGAGCCACACTCAAATTAGGCTCCGAAATCTCCAAATTCTTTGCTGCAGTCCAAAATAAAAATCTCTTCCATTTTTCATGTACACTTTCCTTGTACTAGGTCTTCTGGCTTCCATAATCACATTTAAAACTTGTTGAGGAAGTTGAGACCTGCTCTCTTCAAAACAGAATATGCCAGGCTGTTAGATGAAGAGAGTGAAGCTTGACATTGAGCAGGCGAGCGTCCTTCTGAGACAACAGATGTGGAATCAAGGGTAAAGGCCATGGAGGCTTCCTTACCAGACTCCTCAGTAATGGGTACCAGTGCTGCAGAGGCCAATCTGGAGCTATTAAAATCATCCTTGGCTTGTCTTGTCTGACCTTTAGAAGCACCTTTGGGAGAAGAGGAAGAGGTGGAAAAGCATACACATGAAGATTTTTCCAACTGAAAGAAAGAGCATCCACTTTCCAAGCTGTGTGATGAAATCCCTTCGTGCAAAACTTTGGCAGCTGGTGGTTTAGTGGAGAAGCGAACAGATCTATGTCTGGAGTTCCCCATGACACTGTCAATTTTTGAAATACATGAAGATCCAGTTTCCACTCGTGGGGATCCATGATTTGCCTGCTTAACACATCTGCTAAGGAGTTCTGTGCTCCGGCAGAAACCTTGCCTGAAGAGTTAGTTGCAAGCTGAGCGCAGTCTCCCATAAAATCATTGCTTGCCTGCACAATGGGTAAGAATGTGTTCCCCTTGTTTGTTGATGTACAACATGACAGTTGTGTTGTCTGTTAGAATCAACACCTGCCCTGGAAGAAGTAACTCCTTGAAAGCCATTAATGCAAACTGGACTGCTAACATCTCTTTCATGTTGATATGTAGATGCTGTAGTCTGGCAGGCCACTTGTCTTGTATCCATTTTCCATCTAGATGAGCTCCCAAGCAATGTCTGAGGCATCTGTCGTTAGAATCTGACTCGCCTCTGGCGGGTCACAGAGAGTCCCTTGTTTAGGTGACATTCCTGAGCCCACCACAAAAATTCCTTTTGAATGCAAGGTATTATTTGAATGACAGTGTCCAAATCCTGGCAGTGCTGTGTCCATAGATTTTTTAGATACCATTGTAGCTTCCTCATATGCAGTTTGGCATTGGGAAGCACCAGAATACAAGATGCCATGAACCCTAAGGCTTGAAGGACTGTCCTTGCAGTCAGCCCGGACTGAAGAGATAGTTGATGGAAGTAACTGGATAGATTCTTTTGTTTGTCCGGGGTTAAAAGGCCATCTGGGCTGCTGTATTCAGTCTCACACCCAGAAAGCACATGTCTTGAGAGGGTACTAGACTGGACTTTATTTCATTCACAAAATACCCTAGGCATCTTAGCACTGCTATAACATATTCCAAATGCTGTAGAAGGTCTTCCTTTTCTTGAGCCAGAATCAGGCAGTCGCCCAAGTAAGGATAGATTTGAATTCCTTTTAGCCTGAAGTAAGCTATCACTGGAGCCAGAACCTTTGTGAATACCTATGCAGTGGTAAGCCAAAGGGCAATGCAGAGAACTGATAATGAGAATTTCCAGCTCAAACGCAGATACTTCCTGCAACTTAGCCTTATAGGCACATGAAGGTAAGCTTCCTTGAGATCTAAAGTTACCATCCAGTGATCTTTGCCCAGCAGAGGTAAAAGCTGTTGTAACGTCAACATTTTGAACTTGGGAATGTCCAGATAAGTGTTGAGGATAGATAAATCCAGAATTGGTCTCCACGTGTTCCCCTTCTTTGGTACTAGGAACAGGCGAGAATAAAATCCTAGGCCCCTTTCTGGCACAGGAACTGACTGAATGGCTCCTATTTGGAGCAACAGAGAAATTTGCTTGTGAGCCTCTGTTCCTTGTAGAGGAGGAATGTCCGGCATGCCTTTGAAAGGAGGCAAGGTATGGAAATAAAACCTGTAACCGTGGTGAATGATATCCAGAACCCATCTGTCTTGGGTAATTAAATCCCAATTTTCTTTGAAAAGAGACAGCCTTCCTCCCAGAGGTGCTGCCAGGCGAGAATGTACTGGCAGCTGAAAAGGCAGGTCATTGGGTCTGCTTACGAAAGGACTGACCCCTGCCCTCACCAGAAGTCTGAGCAGGTGAACTCCTGTCCTAGGCCTAAAAGAACCTTGAGCTCTGCCCCTACCACGTCCTAGACCTACCCCTAGACTGGGAATCATAAGCAGGATAAATCCACCCTTAGTAGGCCAATTTCTACTAAACTCGGAGGCTGCACCTGCAAAAATCTTTTAACAGTTTGCATAGACTTAGCCTTGTCCTCCATTTTCTTTAAAACTGCTTCAACAGGCCCCCCAAATCTGAGAAAGAATCTCAGTTCAGAAGCAGAAGGACAGGAGTCCTCTGCATCCGAATCCAAATAAACAGGGAATTCCTGAATTTCTTCAGCTGAGGAATCAGAGTAGTCTGAGGAAAGATCCATCCCCTCTAAATCTGCCTCCACCCTAGGCCTCTTCTCCGGTGGGGGGGGCATAGAACCCCTGATCAAAGTAATCAAGTCCTCAGCCATTTTTAACATATGCTTTTTAGGAACAGGGGCTGGAGAGCTAGAACTATGACCAGGGCCAACATGACAAGGTTTGGCCTTAACATGGGCTTTAGCCACTGAAGTAGAAGGCCTAATAACCTTCTGTAAAGATGGAACTACAGACACCTGAAAAGCACCTTCCGCCGGGCCCAACTCCTGAGAGGCCAACTCCTGTAAAAGTAAAGGTTCCCCATGGAATTCAGCCGAACCCTCGGCAGGAACCACAGGTTCAACCGGAGGCTCCATAGAACTGGCGTCCGCAACGGACGACTCATCCGGTTTAGACTTCAAAGATCTATCTTTACGCTTTTAGCGGTAAGGCCGGAGGATCCGACGGCATGTTATAGTTACACCTTTTACCGAAAATAAGCCTGGCACAGACTAATCTCCGTTTAATGGTGCGCTTGTTAAATCTAGCACAAAAGCGACACCCGACCACGTCGTGCTCAGGCCCTAAGCAAGGAATACAGAAAGAATGAAAATCCTTATGAGGTATCTGTTTCCCACAAGAAATGCAATTAACTTTTTCTGACATCCGGATAACTGAGGCAAGAAAAGACAAAGATTTCCCCAACGGGGTACTTAGCCCAACTTGGTCTTCGGTCTGAAACTCGATAAATGAAAATTTCAGAACGCCGAACGGCACTTGCAAACGCTGCTTCTGCTTGGACCACGGCAAGAAAGACTGAGGATATGGCGTGGTCATGCGCATGTACTATGGCGTAGTGACGCCAGCTCTAGGCGACAATGACCAACGCCAGCCCAGCTCTTTGGTATTCGGGCCGATCGAGGACAGCGGACTACCCACAGGTTATGACTGCAGCAATGTGAGACGAATAACATCTGGATACATAAAAGTGATACATTATATTAATAAGCAGTATTTAGTACGTAGTGGTAAGGTTTGTTTATATCTGTTATTGAGTGAGCAACACGCAAGACATTGCACATAATTCTACTATGATATATGTAATTTAGCGCTTAGCTATATTTGTTTTTATTCCATCAGGTTAATGTTCTATTATATTTTATATATATTTTAGGCACTGAAGAGTAGCGCATTTGAACAAGCACTAGTAAAAAGCTATATAAGGCTAATGCTTTATTATATTTTATATATATTTAAGGCATCGAAGAGTAGCGCATATGAATAAGCACTAGTAAAAAGCCATATAATGCTCAGGGATAGACTTAAAAACAATTATACATAAAAATATTATATGAATATATGTATTATAATTAACTAGAAGCTATATATTCATACACTTGCCTGTGTATATTACGGAGCAAGCAATGTGCAAGATAACATGCATGATTACAATAGGACATATATAATTTAGCGCTTATTTACGGCACAAACTACTTTTGCTTTGATGATTTCTTATGCCTTTTTTAATATTTCTATACATGAATGGCTCATTTGAATAAGTTCCAATGGAAACAAAAAGCTACATAATGTTCAGGGATTAATTTAAACAGATCCATAATAAAAATAGTAGATGAATATGCGCATTATAATTAAATAGATGCCATATATATATTTTATCAGATATATTTACTAAGGTGTTTCTTATTATTGCTTTTTTATGTTATGTTGCACATGATTTATATATACTTGTTAGCTATTTCATTTAAGAGTCATATATAGCTTGAATTGATAGTTATTTTTTATTATTTTTTAATTTTTTAATTTATTTCTGCATTAAATGATGTTACAATATACTATTGAATGCAAATATATATCTGATGTAGCGACACTAACTATTGCAATTACATTAATATATTAGTGAAACATAGAACAGGATGTGACATCAGCAAGTATATCTTTATTCCACTATGTGTATTTTATATAGTATACAGGATTATTAACATTTTATTCTTAGTCATGTACTAAATGGAGAAACAATGTTTTAAAGAGTGAAAATTCATGATTGATGATGCGATACTATGTATCGCTATTACATGAACAGTTATCAAGCATTGTAATATAGGACAGGATGTGACATCAGGGATTTTGAAACCCAGAAGTTATATATTGTCTGCATTCCCAGTACTAATTTAACGGCCTGAGGAAGCCAATAGGTGAAAACGTTAGTCAAAATTGTTTGTCGATTGTTTTTTACAATAAAATACTTTGCTAATTTTAAGTTATTTGCGTGGTGCATTTGTAGAACGTATATTACAAGGACAGAAGTGTTGGAAGTACTCGTTTTGGATTGTACTGTTACTATTACCTGGAGAAATTTACTTGTGGAAACGCCTGGAGAAGTGAATACTGTTTGGACCATTCTGTTTTATACTTGCGCACCACTACGGAGATGTGAATACAGCCTTGGTGTGCGATTATTTACAAATAAGGTAGTGTTGAAGCCTATAGCATTATTACATTTTGGTGCTATATATTTATGAGACTTTCCTATGTACCATTAACTGTTTTTCAAAGGTACAGTGCTATTGCATATAGTTTTACGAATATATCAAGATCTCGTAACAGTTATACTCTGAGTTTAATAACAATAATATCAGCCCCAACACCAGTCATTTCTTTTTCTACCGATTATCTCGTTGGACTGTTTAGACTGTGTGTTTTTGGAGCAGTAGTGACTGTTTGCCTACAAAAGAAATCTCTGCCTCAAAAGTACTGGTCCCTGAGAGAGATTATGAAAGCTCTTGGATCAAATCTCTGTAATCTGGTGAAGTGTGCCAAGTAATTCAGAGACCCAAATGCAAAGGTCGCTGATGCACAGACATGCTTCCCAATCTCTCCAGTGCACTAGACTCCCTGTTAGGGGAATTAAGAGGAATCCTGTTCCGCAAGTTCTTTCATGGTGGCTGCTATGACCAAAGCATCTACTGGTACTCCTTTGTTTCAGAATTCCCTTCCCTTCAGTGGTGCTAGGATCCTGTCTGGTCTCTTGGTGATCAGCACAACATAATCAGGATCCTTCCATGCCTATTGAGACACCAAATCAACAAGTTCAGTGGGCAGAGTCACCCCAGGAAGTAGATGGGCCAGTACTAAATGCCTCCAGGAATACCAATTCCTCTAGAGAAGGGTTATCGGTAGACTAATGACCTCTTTAAGGATCTGTAAAATGTCTCTGAATGAGACATCAGGTTGTGATCTTGGGGACCCTTCACTGAAATCAGTACCTTCTGCAACAGACTGCTGAGGGGAGTCCAAGTGCCTCCTCTTCCACTTCCTCGTCCCAGGGACTTCTTCAGTGTATGCTCCAGAACAGTATCAAAAGAAATAACTGCAACCTGGAGACTCTTGGCTGGCTGTCCCTGTAGAGAAGAATGCTGAGATTAATAATACAAAGACATAGGAGATCCAGAGCAAAGATCCAATGGGGAAGGAGCAGTCTGACCTGTAGAAGTGAATACTCTCTACTACCTCAAAGGCAGAATGCCCCGAGGAGAAGGAAACCATTGAATCAGATTAGACAAAGGTGTACCATCAGAGGTAGAAGTTTGAGCCAAGCTACCGAATTCTGAGGCTCTGAGGGGTACAAATGGGTCAGACAGCTTTGGAGTAGGCTCCAAAGCTTCAGATCCGACAATGAAGCTTCAGGTCCAAGAGAAGTCTGGCTCCAACATCACCTGAAGTTTGAGCACTCAAGAGAAAATGCTGGATCCAAAGATGAAACCATCTTCGGATACAAAACAGACTGTGCTGGCAGTCTGAGATACAAGGGCTTCAAAGCCAAAGGATGGATCAGAGAAGGAGCAAGGTTGTACAAGTGAAGGTCTCCAGACCTGTGGTGGTAGGAGCTGGGAGAACTCCCATCTGAATGTGTGAAGAGAAACTATCATTCTGTCCACATCTGTATCAGTAATACTTTTGGACAAACGGGAAGAGGCTATGGAAGGTGATCATGAATGACCGTCTTTCTAAGAATGGGGATGAGAGCCAAGAGGATACAGGATCCAGGAAAGGTGCATACCTAATTCTTAGCATCTGTTTTGGTTCAGGATGACCAGATCCCAACATACATCATCTGGTCTCTGAAGAAGTTGGATCCAAAGTCTTGCCTTTAGGATCGGAATTTTCTTAACTGGTTCCGAAAAAGACCAAGAGGAACCAGGTTGTTCAAAAAGTTTTTTCTTGACTTTTCTTTCATCAGACTTAGAGGACTGAGCTCCAGTAAGCAATTCTCCAAAGGCTGAAGAAAGGCTCTTGAGAATAATTTTAATCTTTCTGTCTACCAACGCTCTAGGAT
This sequence comes from Protopterus annectens, assembly GCF_019279795.1. Taxonomy (NCBI): domain Eukaryota; kingdom Metazoa; phylum Chordata; order Ceratodontiformes; family Protopteridae; genus Protopterus; species Protopterus annectens. The sequence continues at coordinate 1,229,088,976 of NC_056747.1, read as the reverse complement.
TAAATGCCTTAGAAACTGAACATGAAGACTGCAAATGGTCAAGATCCAAGCAGTAAACACATAGATCATGGGCATCAGACATTGGAATTTTATGCCTGCATGTGTTACACTTTTTAAAACTGACAGTTTATATGCCATTTTACAACCAATAAATACAAAAGAAAAATATCCCACTTAAAGAAAAAAACAAGAGGGAAGTTAAAGCAGAAAAAGGGGAAATATATATTTTTACAGTAGAGAGAGGAAAGGGATACCAACAATGGTAACAAAAGAATTACCAGAAGCTGTAAGAGAAAGATTACAAACAATGGTAATCAATGACTACCAAACAGTAAGAGAAAAGGACAAGATTTATGACAAGTAGGTAAAGGAAGGTAGGTACTTCTATACAAGTAACTTATCTTTTCAAACTAATGCCCGAGAGCTGAAGCAACCACGTCTGTACACAATGGTGGCAAACAAGATCTGGGGAATGACAGGGATTGCTGCACTGTGGGTAAAGGAGGAACTGGAGAGCTTGTAGTATGCACGAGATGTAAAACGCTGGCAAAGTTGGATCCGAGGATCAGATCCAAACCCATATGTTGAGGAATGAATGAACATTGACATCAGAGCTATTATTATAGGTCTTAAGAAAATTTTGAGAGAAATAATCAGCTTTCAGCAGGGATTATTTATAGGTGGAGACTGAAATTTGATTAGCAAGAGTGAGGATATTAATCAGGGATCCAGAAGTGACAATAACAAAAAGAGGGCGGACTTCTGAAGAAATTTATAAAAATATTTGGTATGCAATTTGTGAATTCAGCACTAGGAAATCTGGACAGAATTTACATATTCCCCAAGGTACAATAACTGGGCTTGTCAAGACACATTATACTTCACTTAACATGCATATAATTGAACGCTTTGACACGCATCCAATAACTCTGTGATCATGCATCAATAAAAGACAAGGCAGAAATGCAGGGTAATGAAGTAAGACACTGGTGCATTCCTACCTACCTGTTAAAAAGTGATGAATTTAATGAATGGGTAGTGGAAGTTATTCAGGAAGGTAGAAATATCTTCCAAAGTTATAGCTACTGACTGGGATAAAATTAAAATGGAGTTTAAAAATACGGTTGAAATAAGAGAAAGATATGGTTAAGAAGTAATAGGAATTACTTAGAAGGGCTGACAAAGGTTAAAAGTATTGCAGAATAAGGAGAATCTCAAAGAATAGGAGGAGCAAGTGCAGAGTACTAAAGAAAAAATAAGGGAGTATCTGTATAATATGCACTAGCTTATAAAGACTACAGTTAAACAATTTTTAATAAAAACTCAAGAGCACAAAAACGTTTAGCACTACAACTTAGGTTATTTAGCTTGTTACAGGTTTCCCAAGTTTGTGGACAACCCTTTCAGTGTTCTGTTGCCTAAGATTCTATAGAGTTTTAGATGTATTCTGGAAATTTTATGAAAATCTGTATAAAGCAGAGAAATCAAGAAATAATGCAAAAATAAATACCCATGGAAGACAATTATGCCAAGTTTAGAGGTACACGAGACTCCCAACAGTTAAGATGGGAGGTGATGAGATAAAAACATTGATGTATAAATCAATCTGCAGAAAAGTCTCCAGGAGCAATTGGTACTCCTGTGAAAGTTTGAAAATTAGGAAGGAAGTGATGATGACGTGGAAGATTTAGTTTAACAGTACTTTAAAAAGGAGGGGAAGCCCAACATCTTGGAAGAAAGCTGTGGTTGTTGTGTTACCTAAAAACATCCAAGACCCATCACACCCTGCTTCATATAGACCCATTTCAATTTTACGCTATGATTATAAAGTGTGTGTCTATACTAGTTAAAAAAATGGCAAATGTGTTCCCAAAACTGATCAGTGTGGTTTTATGGAGGGGAGGCAAACATCTGACAACATTAACAGAACAATGATGATCCAGAGGAAAGCAAAACATACTTAAACACCTCTGTTGTTGGTGGGTCTTGATGCAGAGAGAGCATTTAACATTTAGTAAGCTAGGATTTTATGAGCAGGGCATTGGAATTTGCATTCCCTAATACAATAGTAATAATTGGAAGGATATAGGAAGGATTAAACGCAAGAATTAAAGTTGGTGGGTTCCTCTCAAATAAGCTGTGTTTGAGCTGAGGAACCAGACAGAGGTGTGCTCTTTTCCCTTTATTTGGCTTTATATTTACAGCCACTAGGAAAGAAAATAAAAACCTCAGAAATACAAGGATACAACTGGTATGATAATCAAGAAGAGTAGGCTTTACTTGCAGATATTATTTCGTACCTGATAAATCCAAAAAAAGGACAACTCAGTGTGGTGAAACCAGTTTCAAGTCTTTTCAGGATATAAAATCAATGAAAATAAAACAAAGGCTATAGCCATAAATTATGAATACATACATGAACTGGTTCAGCAAGAACCATAGTTATGGGAGATATGATACAGTATTTAGGTGTATGGATTTAAAAAGGCTTCTGTTATGGCAGTTAACAGTATGTGGGAAAGGACAAAGCAAAAGATAATACAAAAACTGAGAAACTGGAAGCTGTTTTATGGCTATGGATAGCAAGATACAACCAGTAAAAATGTTTTTAGCCCCTTTAGTCTTCCATAAAGATCAGGCATACTTTTATCAACCCGAGAAGTAATTGACAATAATTAGGAATTGAAGGAATTTAACTAGGAGGGAAAGAGGGCAACAGGGCCAGAGTTAAGTGGGATATGTTGAGCCTTCTAATAAAACAAGGTGGTTTAGGTTTACCTTATTTGAAGTGCTACACAATTGAGTCTCATATATAAAACACAAGCAGATATAATTAAAAGTGGAAAGGAATGATGATGAAGCAAGGAGAAAGTTCAAGAGAGAGCGAGTGGGACTTTGGATGTAGATCCTTAAGGAGAATAACCATACGGATTATAGTCATAAAGCAGCAGAAAGTATTCTAAAAACTAAGCTAATAAGGGAATGGAGAAGAGATTTTTGCCAATAACGACTAAGTAGGGGTACAGAAAATAGGCAAGAGGGGGGGCTGGAATTTACTGGAGAAAAATGGCAAAGAAACAGAGTGGGATGAAGCCAAGACGACATCTGGAGTGCAGGTTAGAGACTGCCTTCCCTACCAGGACTTTATCTCAAAGTACAGGAAAAGAGAAAAGGATATGGGGGAATTTTAGGTGGATACCTTGTTGGTAAAGTTTCCTGATGAATCTAGTACAGAATCTGCTGTTAAAAAGGGATAATTAGTAGGGCATATAAAATATTGTATGATAACTAAAAGAATCAGAGGAGGTTAGAAAAGACTGGGAAGAGAATGGAAAAGCAACTTACAAGAAAACAATGGGAAGACATACGCATGGCTCAAGTATGCAACCAAGTAAAGTCTAGGATATTTGCTTGGAATTGTCTGAATAGATATTTATACCCCAAGCAGAGTTCAAAGAATTTTTCCTCAGGTAGACAGGAAATGCTGGTGGTACTAAAGAGAAGAAAGCAGTAACTGAGAACACGTTTTGTGAGAGTAATGAGCTGGCAGATTTTAAAAGATCCCTAGAGTATTTTATCAAAATACTGGGTGATCAAATGGCTGTAAGGAAAGGACTTGAGGTCTGATACATGATCTGAATTGCCTAAACACAGTAAGGCCTCAAGTTTACTTCTGCTGTCTGCCAAAAAAGCAATTACTTGAAAATGGAAAAAAGTTTACACAGACTGTATCTGAGGTACTGATTATAAAAAAAAAAAAAACGAAAAAGGGAACTTTAGAAAAAAGGAAATAGCAAATTTCATAGAAGTAAAAGGGAAGTGTGGGAACAACACATGCTTAACAATATTCAGGAGTGAAGTTTAAGGGAAGGCAGGAATTCAGCAAGTTTTTGAATGTTGGATAGTAAAAGAAAATGTGTGACGTGCACTACATTTAAATGGAAAAATGTTAAAAAGGTTTCTTTTCTGTATATGTGTGCTTGCCTATGTCTTAATTGATAATTTATTAAAGTTAAAAAATATGGGAGGGCGAGCAGTACAAAGCAGTGTTACTTGCCTGCAAAATTGATGTACTGGACATTTATTTTTATTTCTAAATTTGCATTTTTATTCACTTTGCATTATGAAGTTACTGCATGCTTTTATAAATGCTGTTTAAATTTAATGTGCTTTTTTCTCTCCTTTAAATATCCTCCTCCTCCAGAATTGACCTTCCTAGACGGAGTGAAGCCTGTTTTTCCACCACGAAAGCTCCACCTTGAAGGGCAGAAGAGGAATTTGGAAGGTTAATGATGATAATGCTGAGTCCAAACAGACTTTAAATATTATTCGATAGGAAACACTGATGCCATGTAGCCTAAATCTCGAAGGATCTCCCTTGCAGTTGACATATTCAAAGATTCTGAAAGTACCAAGAAAATAACCTTGCTCTCAATGTTTTTTTTCCTTCCAGAAGGCGTGCTGATTCTGCAAGTCAGGAAAATTCAACCCTAACATGAAATTAAGCAAGACTTTTACAGGTTCAATGCAAATCCCAGAAGATCCACTACAAAATGCAAATAAGTCAGATGAATAAGACTGCCTGGATAAGGAAATATCTGAATAGCTTGAAGCCTGCAGAAGGCAACAACTGCAGCAAGGCACTTAATGAATACCCTTGGAGAAGTAGAAAGACTGAAGGATAAATCAGAAAACAAAGTGACTCACAAAAATGTAAATTTCCTGAAATGTGAATGATAAGTAATACGAAGATAAAAGGTCCTTTAAATCAAAGTCACCATGAAAGCAAGGACAGAAAAGGTCAACATCTTAAAACAAGGGACCTTAGGGTAAGTGTTGAGGAAGGAAAGATCTCTTCTCTAATTTGAAGCCAGTTTTGTGGTAAATTAAAATGTCTTAATAGGCAGAACAAGATATTTTTGGCTTTAAGGAGGCTGCAAAATTCCTGAAGGATGAGAGAGAGCCTTCCAAATTATTTTGAATAATGGGCAGAACCCTTATGTAAGAATCCATATGTCTGAAGTTAACGCCTCTAAAATAGGCAGTGTGAGAGAAAGCCCTTAACATAAAGGTAGAGGATAAGTGGAGGTGGTATGGAACTGGAAAAAGCAGACTACTGTCTGGAAAGAAAAGTTTAGAACCACTGGAACTTGAGACTTGTCCTGAAACCTTCTCCGAGGTCTCTTTACACCCTTTTGAGAGGATTTCTGAACCTTACACAGAAAAGCACCATCTTTAGAGGGATAATTTCTCTGATCTTTAGGCAGCAGAAAAAGAAATACTGGTTTTAGGTCCTGCAAGATCTTACCTTTCTCCTGCAGGGATTTGTAAAGTTCTAAAGCTGCATAGCCAGAAAGATGCTGCCTATCTAAAGGCAAGTCCAACAATTTAGCCTTGACATCCTCGGGCAAAGGCTCAAGTCTAAGTCATGAAAACCTAAGAAAAACTGAACCAGTGGTGGCAGCCCTAGAAAGGCATCTGCAGCATAACTACACCTAAAATAACATCTAGCCATTTGGGAAGTGTAATTAAGGAAAGCATCTACCCAAGTTACCCTGAATAAGTAAGAGTTAACTAACCACATGAGTTTGGTAATTTACAGCTCTAATGGCTCTATCTGCCTCTGTAGGAAACCATTAATGGAATGACAAGAGTTCAGCAGGCTTCTCAAAGGAAAAAGTATTATCAGAAGGGTATAAAAACAGGATTAATATACAGGAAATTTTACTAAAATCTGTCAGGTTTCTTAGAAGCTGGAAGCTGAGACACTGGATTAAGAGAAAGAGGAGAGTAAGTATCCAACAAGGCTTATAAAATAGGGGGAATGGCTTAAGGCTTCAGCACATCCACTTCCAGCAAAGCCCAATACCTCTTCTGGATATCAAACAACGGAAAACTTTCTCAATGAAAATGCTGCATCAGCTTGAAAATGTCCCAACAGGCGAATCAGGAAATATTTTTCCGTTTCCTGTGTTTCGAATAAAAGCAGACTATGCAAAGGATAAGCAAAATCATTATTTCCATTTGAATCAGACACCTCATCCTCAGATTCCTCCCTATGCCTTTTAAGGGAAAAAGGGGAAGAAAGGGGAGAGGTTTAAGTAGAAAAAAAAGTAAGAAGGTGGCTTTAGACATAGAATAATCTTAAAAACCCCTCTAAAATCTTACCACTCCTGCTAGGGATCCTTAACAAATGGAAGAGAAACTGAGCATTTCATACTTTGTTTCTTTTCAGATGCAGCATCTACCCTTAAGAAAGGAGGCTCGGAGCCCTGATCTACCTCAGGAGCACAAAGAACTTCTTCCCTAACAAAGATGAGGTAAGCCATCCAATCCCTCCAATATAAATTTGGGAAATTATCCTTCAAAGTGGCCTGGTCATACGTGATGGACATAAAAGACAGCTGTACCATATCTGCCTCCAACAGGGTAGCAATAGTGGCAGCAAAGTACAATTGTGTACACTTACCATAAATGTAGATGTTAGAGTGTATTCACTGTTGCAGTCATTAAATTTGGGGTAATCTGCTGGCAGGTTGCCTTCATTCAGCCTGATTAACAAAGTCTTAGGTCCTGCGTCGGTTGCTGTCCCTTCTTCCATGACGTCAGGTCATCAGGGGTATAAAACATGCAGCCGATGCCATTACATCGGTTTTTCTTGCCTCAGATGTCAGGTGCCCCCCAAATGGGGAGCAAAATATATATAAGTAATTAAAAACACAAAAATATACCTCCAAACAAAAGAAAATACACCAAAAAGGCTTTTAAGCATAGTAAAAGAAAGTAAAGGTATAGTAAGAGAAAAACAGGAGGCTGGAGGGAGGGTAACCAGGACTGCAACAGTGAATGCACTCGAACATGTACATTTATGGTAAGTGTACACACAACTGTACTATGTTCGTGTTTCACTGTTGCAGTCATTACATTTGGGTAGATTCCCAAAGCTAAGGTTGAGAGGATGGATTTATACTGCATTAGGGCCAGCTATAAGGCCCTGCAAAACAGCAGTGGCAAAGCCAGCTCTGGATTTAGAGAAAATTGGTAAGTGACAACGCTTGGTGAAAGTATGAACTGAACTCCAGGTAGCAGCTTCTAGAATATCGCTAGTAGGAACACCTCTGACAAAGGCTGCAGAAGTAGATACAGCCCTGGTGGAGTGAGATCTGATCCCTGTGTGATAGGTTTTCCATGGTGCTTATAGCAGAAATGAATGCAATGGCTTATCCATTGAGAAATTTTTATTTTTTATTTTTTTTTAAATGGCCTTCCCCTCTGCCCCCGCAGCAAATGCTACCAGCAATTCAGATTTTCTTCGAGATTTAGTCCTGTCCAAGCAGAATCTTAGTTGTCTGTGCACATCCAAGGAATGCAGAATCTGCTCCCCTTTGTTCTGTGGATTGGGAAAGAAAGTTGGCAAATGAATGGACTGATAAAGAGCGACACTGGAAACCACCTCGGGCACGAACGATGGATTGGTCCAGAGAGATACCCTGTCCGCATGAAAGATGATGAAAGGCTCCACTGCCATAAGGGCCTGTAATTCAGATATTATTCTAGCTGAAGTGATTGCTAAAAGGAAGGCTGTTTTCCAAGAAAGAAATTTTAAGTCTGCAGTAGCAGCTGGCTCGAAAGGAGGTAGAGAGTGAGTTTCTCCAAAACAAAGTTAACGTCCAAGGCAGGGGTAGGAGCTCTCCTGGGTGGTCTCAAGTTTTTTTGCCCCTCTGAGATGCTGCTTGAGCAGAGGATGAGAAAATAGGGGAGGGTTCTCTGTTGTAGTGAGCTGAAATAGCTGAGGCATGGATTTTAATGAAGGAAAAAGACAGACCCTTGTGAAGCATCTCAGTTAAGTACTGCAAACTCCGAGGTAAATTGGGTGCTGCTGTGCTCATCCCAAAAGACTGGTTCCAGGCACAGAATCTTTTCCATTTGTCAGCGTAATATTTTCTAGTACTAGGTCTCCTCGCCTCCAAGATGACATCCAACACAGGTTAGCTGAGGGATAAGGGTGAATCTAAGTGATTAGCCAAGCTGCAAGGTTCAATGTTGGAAGCTGAGGGTGTAGAATTTGGTTCTCCTGCTGAGACAGCAGGGAAGGGGTCTGGAGGCAGGTGCCATGGAGATATCTGCGACACTACGCAGGAGGGGGTACCAGTGTTGGCGCAGCCAGTCTGGAGCAATTAAAATCATCATTGGTTTGTCCTGTTTGACTTTTAGTAGAACTCTGGAGAGCAGAGGCAGAGGGGGGAAAGGCGTAGACTGTTTTTTTCCAGCTGAAGGACAGAGCATCCACTTTCCAGGCTTGTTTGTGGGGAGTCCTTGTGCAAAACTTGTACAAATGGTAGTGCTGGGGGGAGGCAAATAGCCTGGGCTCCCCCCATTCACTTGTCAACATGTTGAAAATCCGTGGTTCCAGTTTCCACTCACGTGGGTCCATGAGGTTTCTGCTTAGTCCATCTGCCAGTGTACTCAATTTTCCTGGCAGGAATTGCAGTTGTAGATGCACTTGGTAGCTCAAGGCTGTGTTCCACAATGCCATGGCTAGTCTACAGAGGGGGTAGAAATGTGTACCTCCCCCTGCTTGTTTATGTACCAGATAACCATGGTGTTGCCAGTCTTTACCATTAGTTGCCCTGGAAGAAGGTAGTCCTTGAAGACTGTCAGAGCATTCTGTACAGCTAACATTATTTTTGATCGACACGTAGGTGCATTTGATTTGGGTTCCATTTGCCCTGAATGTACTTCCCTGCCAGGTGAGGCTCCCCATGCACAGTCTGATGCATCTGTAGTTAGGGTTTGGGCGACAGGGGGAAGTGTGAATGGTAGTCCCTTGTTTTGGTGGCAGGCTTCTGCCCACCATAAGAACTCTAGGCGTAGACACAGTATGATAGGAATCATTGTTTCCAGGCTGTGACAATGTTGACTCCATAGACATTTTAGATACCCACTGTAGTTTCCTCATATGCAGTCTTGCATATGGAATTAAAAGAATGCAGGAGGCCATGAACCCCAAGGCTTACAGTATTTGTCTTGCAGACAGCAAGGTTTTTGTGGCCACTTGTTTGAAGTAAGTTACCAAATGAATTTGTTTCTCAAGCCATCTGGGCAGTTGTATTCAAGCTTGCACCCAGGAATGTAATCTGTTGACAGGGTATGAGTTGCGATTTCTTTTCATTTATGGTATATCCCAGACAAGTTGGAACCTTTTTTTTTTTTTTTTTTTTTTATTACAAATGCCAGATTTTGAAGTATGCCATGGTTTTCTGCCTGAATTAGACAATCGTCCAGGTATGGGTATATTTGAATATTTCTTTGCCTGCAAAATGCAATAACTGGAGCCAGGCACTTTGTGAATACCCTGTGCACAGAAGACAAGCCAAAGGGCAGTGCAGAGAACTGATAATGCAAGTAGCCAGCTTTGAAGCATAGGTATCTCTTCTGCAAGATTCCCTGATTGGGATGTGCAGGTATGCTTCTTTTAAATCCAGAGTTGCCAACCAGGCGTCTTTGCCTAGCACAAGAAGTAACTGGTGAAGAGTCAGCATCTTGAATTTTGGAATCGCCAGAAGGGTGTTTAGAGTAGACAGGTCCAGGACTGGACACCATGATTTGTCTTTTCTGGGTACCAGAAAAAGCCTGGAATAGAAACTTTGTACCTTTTCCTCTTCTGGTACCAGTTGAATAGCCCCCATGCTTGAGGGAAAGTACCCGTTTTTAAGCCTCTGCTCACTGATTTGGGGGCAGGTCTGACCACCCGTTTGGTGTTGGCAACGTGTGGAAATGAAATCTGTATCCCAGGGACACTACATTTAAAACCCATTTGTACTGGGTTTAGTTCCCTGTTCTTTGCATGAAGAGCAATCTTTCCCCCCAAAGGGGTAGTTAAAAGATAGGTGCTTGGTAATTTTAAAAGGATGTCATTGAGACGGTTTACTATAGGGGGGGTCCTGTTATTTCCAGATTTTAAGTGGAGGCCGCCCACTCCTTAGTTCTGAGAGTCCCCTGGGACTGAAACCTGGGGGTTTTGCTGTGTCTGGCTTGTGAGGATCTGGAAGGGGCTGGAAAGGACCAATTCTTAGTAGGCCACTGCCTACTAAATCTTGGAGGTTGCACTTTTAAGAAATTTTTAACAGTTTGCATAGATTTAGCTTTATCTTCCATCTTTTTTAGAACTTCTTCAGCCTTATTGCCAAACAGGCGGTCCCGATTTAAAGGAGCATCCAACAATTTAGCTTTAACATGATCAGGCAAAGATTGCTCCTCAAGCCAAGCATGCCTTCTAAGCACAGACCGAGTAACAGCAGCCCTGCAGGAGGCCTCTAAAGAATCAAGACCACATTGAAGTATGTTTTCCAACTTGTTCAGCAGAATGCATTAAATCCTGTAAATCTTTATTTTCCACACAGTCAGGAATCAACACAATTTTCTGTTTAAGCAGTCCAATAATATGCTGTTGACATTTTAACATATGAATTTGGCAGTTTAAAGCTCTGATTGCCAAGGTTGCAGAAGTATAAACCTTTTTACCCCATCTATCCAGCGCCCTGGAGTCTCTGTCAGAAGGCGTAGGATTTTTATCAGTAGAAGCCTTAATGCCCTTGGGTCCCTGAGAAATGGTTTCTGGATCTGCAACAGGATTTTTGAAAAGGAACTTGTGCAACTCAGGAACCCTGCACCATCTCTGTCAGGTTTACTAGGAGGCAGAGAATCAGGGGCCAAACTGGATTCCAAGAACACATCAATGTCTAGTACAGGAGGTATAGCCAAAGGCCTATGCTGAGGTAGAAGGAAATCCCCAAGACTCTTTTTGAATCTGAAAATTCCTGGCTTTCCCAGTGGAAATGCTCCCTTAAAGTATGTAAAGCTTCCCCAAAAGAAAAATCCTCAGGAGGGGAAGCAGAGGGAATGGAATCCTCTGCATCAAAATCCACATAAGTAGGTATAGACAAATCCAGGTCATTAGAAGAGTCAGAATAAACAGAATCCTGATCAGAAGGATTGATAATCAAGCTCAGCCCTAGGCCTCTTGGGGGGGTGACTACCCCTGATTAGAGTAATTAGATTTTCAGCCAATTTTATCATTTGTTTTTTAGGCATATAGGCCTGAACATGTGGCCTGGGTGTCAGTTTTCTAGACATGGATCGAGATATAGGCCTTAGTAATGAAGGCGGTGTCGATTTAATCTGCAAGTCTGTAGTCCTGAATACACCCTCAGAAGCTGGTGCCTGCACAGCGGCTCCGGACCCATCCAAGGTAGAGACATCCACGGGTTCCATAGGTGAAGCGTCTCACGGCATACCAGACTCCGAATGGGTCTCAGTAGAGGCCTGAGAATCAAAAGTAGCTGGTATCAGGGGCTACAAAAGCGCCTCACTGAGTACCGGCGACGGTCTTAGGAGAAGCGTCTTCGGCAGTTTTGGACATCAGCGGCCTGTCTCTATCTTTGCATTTTTTCGGAATCCCAGTAGTCAGGTGGCTAACAGATGACATTTCTGGGTAATTAAACCGAGAACTGAAATATTTAGAGGCAAAAGTGTACCGATGACTGATAGTGTGCTGATTAAATAAAGCACAAAACCGACAGCAGGGTACATCGTGGTCAGGGCCTAGGCAAGGAATACAGTATGAATGAAAATCTTTATGAGGTATTTGCTTTCCACAAGTAATGCAATTATTAACTTTTACTGACATTGTTAAGGAGCAGGAAAAAGTTTCCCCAACGGGATACTTAGCTTTAAGTTCAAGACTTCGGTTCTGAACCTCAAACGAAAATTTCAGGTGTCTGCCGACCGGCACTTGCGAACTGCTTCTGCTTCGGGCATCGCACGGCAAGAAAGACTGATGTAATGGCATCGGCTGCATGTTTTATGCCCCTGACGACCTGACATCATGGAAGGGACAGCAGCAGACGCAGGACCAAAGACTGTGTTAATCAGGCCGACTGAGGGCAACCTGTCAGCAGATTACCCAAATGTAATGACTGCAACAGTGAAACACGAAGATCATCATTATGATCTTTGAGAAATTTTACAGAAAAGCCATCAAGTACATGAAAAATACATAAAAAAAATAATATAACCAAACAACACAGCAGCAACAGCTGAAGTTATTCTTACTACAGAGCAGGAGGATTGTATATCACAGGACATAATATATACAGGTGCACAAGATTACGTTCAACAGATGTGAAGATCCTACCATGAACAGGAGGATTGGAGGGTGGTTCTCATGAACCAGAATGCAAGACAAACTACTGTCTGGATCAGTAAAATGCATTGTTTCATTGAAATGGCTGTAGACCCACGAAATCTAATTCACACAGACATTCAAAAGGTATTGCAGATTAATTCACTTAATCATTATTTATCATATACATCATTCAAGAAAGCAGCCCCCAGTAAGAAAAAATGTATTCATATCCCCATTCTTGGCTTACCTCCTGCCCAGTGGCTGCTTCCATATCCAAGAAAAGGTCTAGCAGAGATCGAACAAGCCGTGCTGCCTTTGCCTTGCTGATGGAATTTAGAAAAGGTCTGACATACTTCAGAAGGCCTCCAAGCTCTAAAATAAAAATGACAAATGACGTAGCCAAGCTAAACATTAAAAGCCACTATCATGTTCAAGTATGCAAATGACCTGAGTCTTTGACTTCTCTTCCTCCATCCTAAACCAAAGGCAAAACATAAATTGTCATGACTCGGAATCAACTGCTACTTATGTGCTGCATCATCTACAGTGAATCCAGGATGTCACATTGTATCTTTCCACTTTTACAACTGTTTAATATAATGTGTATTCAGTTCTCCCTACATGTGCTGTTGCCATCTTTCAGCTGCCCCCTCGTCTGTGGCACTTGATTCAGCCTACCATTCATCCAAAACCTTCCTGTAGGACTCTTCCAGTTTATAGTCCAGTGCCCATTAAAATAACCATGCTCAAATTTACCCACTTCTGCATCACTTTATGAAAAGTATTTTATGATGTCCAGGTTGGTTCTGTACTCTGTCTACTAGGTATGTATCCCCCATTCTCGTTTTTACCTAGGATTGTACTGTCTTGTGCAACCACAGCATTATACCTTATCACCTGCATTCATGAGAATAGATTTAAATAGGGTAAACTCTCAAACCTCTTTACTTCCACTCCCTTTTCATTACTCTTGAAACATCTGTACAAGGATATCAAGCTACTTAGGAAGGTACCTGTATTGGCATCAGAACTGAACACAATATTCCATTTGAGTAAACCGGGATCTACAGAAGGGTAACACAGCCTCAATGTTTTGCACCTATTCCCTCAAGGCTAATGACAACTTAACCTGGTCTTCACAACATTTTTCTCATTTGAACTTATTTCTACTGTTAACACTAAATGAACTTCCTTTAATTACAGTCCAATAGACTGGGATCAGTTTAGCAGAGTAAAGACAGATGGTTCAAATTCACATTAACCCAAATGGTGTACACCTGTAGTTGGTACACTGAAGTAAAGAAATGTGGTGAATGGGTACATACTACCTTAAAAAATAATAAAAATGAAAACAGGATTGTACCAATTTGAAGGGATCAGTTTTTAAAGATGTCCTTCTTTAGAAAAACAAAAATGTTCCCGGTATAGCAGACCTAATCCTTTCTTTATAGTCAACACAAATATCCCAGCTGGTTAACCAGAGATCGCAAGGAGGGGAACAGGGCCTCAATATTATCACAACCCCCTTTAATGTCACTCCTCCCAAGTGGTACTTCATTTTAGTATTATTAGAGCCAAAGTGCTTCCCCTGCATTAAATCTTTTCCCATTTCGTAGTGCACTCTGCTGGTCTTTAAGCTACTCTGAAGGTTTGCTCTACATTTTCCACTGGTCTTTTATCTTAGTGTCCTCTGTAAATACAGGATGATCATGTTTCTAAATTGCTCAAGATGCAAAATGTACAGTTGTGTACCTACCATAAATATAGATGTTAGAGTGTATTCACTGCTGCAGTCAATACACTTGTGTTATCCTGCTGGCAGGCTACCTGCAGTCGGCCTGAATTCCAAAGTCCAGGTCCGGCGTCAGTTGCTGTCGCCTATTCCCTGACGTCAGTGCGCCAGGGGTATAAAAGATGCAGCAGACGCCATTTTCTTCAGTTTTTCTTGCCCCAGATGTCAGGTGCCCCCAAAAGGGTAGGCTAAAAATTCTGCCCATAAAAATGCATGGACTAACAAAACATTACCTTCATCTATAAGCAAATACACCACATAGGTTGTATAGAATAGAGAAGTACAGATAATTCCAAGCAATGAAAGGGGGATGGTGGGAGGGTAACCTGGACTGCAACAGTGAACGCACTCGAGCATCTACATTTATGGTAGGTACACAACTGTACTATCTTCATCGTGTTTCACTGTTGCAGTCATTACACTTGGGTTGAATCCCAAAGCTGAGGTTGGGTGGCTGGGCCTAAATAGAATTAGGAGTGGCTATGAGGCCCTGCAAACGGCAGTGGCAAAGCCTGCTCTGGATTTAGAGTAAATAGGTAAGTGGTAGTTGCTTTGTAAAAAGTGTGCACTGAAGTCCAAGTTGCAGCCTCCAAAATGTCCTTGGTTGGTACTCCTCTGAGGAAGGCTGCAGAAGTGGCTGCTGCTCTGGTTGAATGTGGCCTAATGCCCTTAGGCACTGATTTGCCATGTTGTGAATAGCAGAAACGAATGCAGTGGCCTATCCATTTTGAAATAGTCTGCTTTGAAATAGCTTTTCTTTGCGATCCTGCAGCATATGCCACTAAGAGTTGCTCAGTCTTTCTGAAAGCTTTAGTTTTGTCCTAGTAGAAGCACAGCTGTCTGTGTATGTACAAAGAATGCAGAAGTCTCTCCCCCTTATTCTGTGGGTTTGGATAAAAGGTAGGCAAATGAATGGTTTGGTTAAGAGCCACACTGGACACTACCTTAGGCATAAATGTTGGGTTTGTCCTTAGAGAAACCCTGTCCGGATGGAAAACAATAAAAGGTTCCACAGCCATTAGTGCCTGTAACTGAGACTCTTCTTGCTGAAGTAATTGCTAGGAGCAGAGCTGTTTTCCATGATGAAGTATTTTATCTCAGCTGTATTGGCTGGCTCAAAAGGAGGCAGTGTGAGCTCTTCCAAGACAAAATTGGAGGTCCCATGCAGGTAATGGCGCTCTCCTTGGAGGTCTTATGTTTGGATGTGAAAAAATAGGTGGTTCCGTATTGTAATAAGCTAAAATGGCAGAGGCATGGATCTTAATTGATGAGAAAGATAGGCCTTTGTCCAGCATCTCAGTTAGGTATTGTAAAATCTGAGGAATATTTGGTACAAGTGTGTCAATTTCCTTGTGCCTGGTTCCAAGCACAGAATCTCTTCCATTTTTCTGCATAAGATTTTCTGGTGCTGGGCCTCCTGGCTTCCAAAATAACATCCACAACTGCTTTAGAGTAGTGTGTTCTGAATGGTTACATTATCGGCCATGCAGCCAGATTTAGGGTTCTGAGTTGGCTGTGCAGGATTCGATTGTTTTGTTGGGTCAGTAAATGAGGAATCTGAGGTAATGTCCAGGCTGGGCCTTGAGACATGCTCTTTGGGATTGGGTACCAGTGCTGGTGTGGCCAGTCTGGGGCAATCAGTATCCTTTTTGGCTTCTCTTGTCTGACCTTTAGGAGTATCTTGGGGAGAACAGGCAGTGGAGGAAAGGCACATACTGTAAGGGTTTTTCAGCTGAATGACAGAGCATCCACTTTCCATGCTTGTTTGTGATAAGTCCTTGTGCAGAATCTCAGTAGTTGGCAGTTGTGAAGGGGGGGGGGGCAAAATACATCTATGTCTGGGCATCCCCATTTCCTTGTTATGCTGAAGATTTGTGGATCTAGTTTCCACTCGTGAGGATCCATGAGGTTTCTGCTTAGTTCGTCTGCCAGAGTATTTTTGTCTTTCCTGGCAGGAATTGTGCTTGCAGGTGTACTTGATAAGTCAACGCTGTGTTTCACAAAGTCATGGACCGTCTGCAGAGGGGGTAGGAACGTGTGCCTCACTGCTTATTTATGTACCATATAACTGTAGTATTGTCAGTCTTTATCAGCAGTTGTCCTGGATGAAGTAGATCCGTGAAGGATGTTAGGGCATTCTATACAGCTAGCATCTCTTTTTGATTGATATGAAGATGCACTCGGCTTGCGGGCCATGTGCCCTGAATACATTTTCCTGCCATGTGGGCCCCCCAGGCATAATCTGATGCATCTGTTAGTGACTGCCTGGCCGTGGGTAAAGTGAATGGCTGTCCCTTGTTGTGGTGAAAGGCCTGTGCCCACCATCGAAACTCCTGCTGCACGCAGGGAATAAGGGTAATTAATATTACCAGGCTGTGGCAATGGAGTCCAAACACTTTTTAGATACCATTGTAGTTTCCTCATATGCAGTCTTGCATATGGAATTAGCAGAATGTAGGACGCCATGAAGCCCAAAGCCTGCAGAATTTTTCTTGCAGATAACTGGGTCTGTTGCCAACATTTCGAAGTAAGAAGTCAGTTGCCTTTGTTTGTATGGCGTGAGATAAGCCATCTGGGCAGTTGTATTTAAGCTTGCAACTAGGAATATTATCTCTTGTGAGGGTACCAGTTTTGATTTATTTTCGTTTACTGTGTACCCTAGGCAAATTAATAATCTTTTTACAAATGCCAGATGCTTCAGTAGAATGTCCTTGTTCTCTGCTTGAATAAGGCAGTCGTCCAAGTAAGGATATATTTGGATTCCTCTGTCTGCAAAATTCAATTACTGGTACCAGGCATTTTGTGAAGACCCTGAGTGCAGTAGATAAGCCAAAGGGCAGTGCAGAGAATTGGTAGTGCATTGAGCCAGCTATGAATCTGATTGGGACATGCAGGTATGCCTCTGAGGTCAAAAGTTACAAGCTAAGCCTTCTTGCCCAGCATAGGCAGAGGCTGCTGCAGCGTCAACATTTTGAATTTTGGAACGTCCAGGAAAGTGTTTAGAATAGACAGGTCCAGTATTGGTCTCCAGGCTTTGTCCTTTCCGGGTACCAGGAAAAGTCTTGAGTAAAATCCTTGTCCGTGGTCTTGCTGTGGTACTCGCTGAATAGCCCTCATGTCCATGAGGGATGAAACTTGCTTTTGTGCCTCTGCCCATTGATTGTGTGGCAGGTCTAGCATACCTTTTGTCTTTGGAAGGGTGTGAAAGTGGAACCTGTAGCCCCGAGACGCTATATATTCAAGACCCATTTGTCCTGGGTGATCATGCACCAATTTTGTGAAAAAAAGTGCTAGTTTTCCCCTTAAGGATGCTGCCAAAAGATAAGTGCTTGGCATTGGCAGAGGAAAGTCATTGGGACTGTTTTCTATATGGCTGTGCTTAGTCTTCTCCGCTTTTGGAGGTAGAAGCGCTCCATTGTTTAGGTCTGTATGAGCCTTGGGGCTGGATGCCTCTAGGGCGTCTGCATCTGCCTCTTTATGGCCTGTCTGACACTGGAAAGGACCAATTCTTAGAAGGCCAGTTCATGCTAAATCTGGGTGGCTGTACCTGTAAGAAATCCTTAACTGTCTGCATAGATTTTGCTTTATCCTCCATTTTCTTTAACACCTCTTCTGCCTTTTCTTTAACACCTCTTCTGCCTTAACACCAAACAAAGTATCATGCTGTAATGGAGCCTCCAATAATTTTGCTTTAACATCAGGCAGATTCTGTTCCTTTAACCAAGCATGCCTGCTAATGACAAAACCCATAACAGCGGCACTGCAAGAGGCCTCCAGTGAAACAAAACCATACTGCAAAGTATGCTTTCCCCACTTGTTCAGCTGCATGCAATAAATCCTGCATTTCCTTGTTTTCAGAACATTCAGAATTTGTCAACATTTTCTGTTTAAGCAGTGACATTAAGTACCGCTGATACTTAAGCATATGAAACTGACAATTTAAAGCCCTTACAGCCAAGGTAGCAGAAGTGTAAACCTTTTTCCCCCCATCTGTCCAGTGCCCTAGAATCCCTATCAGAGGCGACAGGGTTTTTTGCAGTGGAAGCCTTGTCCCCTTCCGGGACCCTGAGATATAGTTTCTGGGTCAGCAGCAGGGTTTTTATATAGAAATTTATGAGAATCTGGAACCCTGTAGTATCTGTCTGGCTTAACAGGTGCAGGGGGGTAAAGAGTCAGGAGACAGACCGGACTCTGAAAATACAATGTCTAGAACAGGTGGAATAGCAAGAGGTCTGTGCTAAGGCAATAAAGTCTTTGAGCCTTTTCTTAGATTCTGAGTAATTTTGGCTCTCCCAGTGAAAGTGCTCCCTCATGGTATGTAGGGTTTCCCCAAAAGAATAATCCTCATGAGGAGAGGCTGAAGGAATAGATTCTTTAGCATCAGAATCCTCATAGGGAGGAAGAGAGTATCGCTGTTCAGAAGAGGAGTCAGAAGAAATGGAAACCTGATCTGAAAAGTCATACTCTGTCTCTTGCCTAGGTCTCTTATCAGGAGGGGGATGGGAACACCTGATCAAAGTAATTAGGTCTTCGGCCATTTTAAGCATCTGTTTCTTAGGCATGGAAGTCTGTCCAGGAGAATGCTGTACTTGTTTTTGCCTTTACAGCTGTTTTAGTCTTTGCCTTTGAAGCAGAGGTTGGCCTGACATATAACTGTGTAGGTCTGAAAACACCCTCAGAAGCCGATGCCTGCTCAGCAGCTCCGGACCCATCTGAGGGAATAGTTTCAGAGTGTCCAATACCTTGAGTATCCACAGGCCTAGTGGGCTCCACGTGGGAGTCGGGAACGGCCTGTGGCTCTGAGGTAGCGGGCGTCAGGGGCTGCGAAAGCACCTCAGAGAACCAGCAAACCGGCGACTGGTCTAGCGGAGACCTCGTCTGTTTTGGACCTCGGATGCCTGTCCTTTTCCTTGCGTTTTTTATAAACTCCGGTTGTCGGCTGTTCCTATGGCATTATATAATTAAATTTTCTGCCAAAGTAATGAAAGAAAATCGTACCGACGCTTAATAGTGCGTTGGTTAAATCTAGCACAAAACTGACAGCTAACAACGTCATGGTCAGGGCCTAGGCAAGGAATACAGTAAGAATGAAAATCCTTATGAGGTATTGGCTTTTAACAAGAAATACAATTGTTAACTTTTTCTGACATCAGTCTGGAGCAAGAAAAAAGTTTCCCCAACGGGGTACTTAGCTTTAATGAAGACTTCGGATCTGAAATTAGGTTTCGAAAATCTCAGGAGTCAGCCGACCAGCACTTGCGAACTGCTTTTGCTTCAGGCACTGCGCGGCAAGAATGACTGAAGAAAATGGCGTCTGCTGCATCTTTTATACCCCTGGCACACTGACGTCAGGGAAGAGGCGACAGCAACAGACACGGGACCAGGACTTTGGAATTCAGGCCGACTGCAGGTAGCCTGCCAGCAGGATAACCCAAAGACTGCAACAGTGAAACACAATGAACATTGCAAAAGATATCCAAGAGCAATAGCCCTGTGACGCACTTGTGAAACATCTCGACTTTCAAAGGGTTACCTCAAAGGAAAACTGTTACAACTAAAAAAAACTATTTTTCCCCTCCGTTTTCTGAGCTATTTTAACACATCAAAATCACCGTTTCCTACAGAATTGTAATGTTCATTGCAAAATGGCTGCCAATGGGACTTGATATATCAACATGTTCTTACTTATATTCAAGCCTCTTTCCCATAACATATTTCAAGTCTGCTTTATGAGCCATGCTAGACATAAGTAGTGGTGTATTCCCATGCCTTTGACACATAATGGGATTAGTGTCAGTCGCAGTCATCTTGTATGCTAACAGGAGTTTCTTTTTGAATGGCCCTCATTTGTGAGAGTCTCGCGGCTTGTTTTACAGTACAAAAAGGAATTATACAGCTGCAACTAAGACAGTAGCTAAATTGCAAGCCTTTGTTCATAGTCCAAGATGAACTGACAGCACACACCCCCACACACCCACCCCCACACACCCACACACACACACACCCACACACACACCCACACCCACACCCACACACTCACACACTCACACACCCACACACCCACACACACCCAAACACACCCACACACACCCACACACACACACACACACACACACACACACAGACACATACACAAACACACACACACACACACACACACACACACACACACACACACACACACACACACACACACACAGACACACACACACACTCACACACACACACACACACACACACACACACACACACACACACACACACACACACACACAAACACACACACACACCAGCACACACACCAACACACACACACACACCACACACCACACACACACACACACACACACACACACACACACACACACACACACACACACACACACACACACACCACACACACACACCCCACACACACACACACACCCCACACACACACACACACCCCACACACACACCCACACCCCACACACACACCCACACCCCACACACACACCCACACCCCACACACACACCCACACCCCACACACACACCCACACCCACCCACACGTACGTGCTGATACTTTACAAAAATTACAAGAAAACTATTTTCTGACTTTTCTCAAAGTTCGACATCTTTGATACTACAATCAAGTTCGTCATCTTAAAATGTAAAGCAGTGTAAACAAACATTTAAAGCTTAGCATTTCAGTACTGTGATGCTGCTCATGGAAATTTGGCAACGGAAGTCACAAATGCCACTGAACCACTAACTTGATCTAACTGTTCTGTTTTGCTAAAAAAAGCATGGCTACACTGGAAGCAGCTGTGAATCACGAAGTTCTCTTCCTCTCTGCACTAATGACAATGGAATTGTCAACAGCAGCCTGAAATCCTGACATAGCCTAGTACCTACCTATGAACCTACCGGCCCTAGGGTCTATATAAGCCTAGCCAAATAGTTACCCTGGTTTTCGCCACCCAAGAAAATTACTTTCCTGTGCCCCTGTCCAGCAGAGCCACAGAGGTGATCCCAGGGGTGAATTTCCTATTTCCTATCCAATCAAGATTTTTCTTGAAGAGTGCTAATGAAGAGCTTTGTTTGATATACATGGGTAGTTTGTTCCAGATTATGGGAAGTCTCTGGGACAGGAATCTATCCCTCCAGCATGTTCTGTTTATTGTGTTGACAAGGTTTAGATCCCTAGAGCGTGTAGCTCGGAGGGATTGGGATTTCTTTAAGTGGAGCATGTCAAACAGCTCTGGGTTTGACATAGCTTTGTATGTTAGGCAGAGACCGCCTCTGAGTAGGCAATATACGACGGAGTAAAGCTGGAGTTTGAGACAGTCTGCATAAGGCATCTGTTTGAGGCTGGTATTCCTCTTTGTGAGGTATTTCTGTGACCTTTCCAGTTGCTGTAGAGGTCTTGTGAGGTACATACCAAAAGGGGCACTGTACTCTAATGGGTCTAATGAGTGATGAGTAGAGGGGAACAATGACCTTTTTTCCTGGATGAGAAACCTTTTCTGATGAGATGTGCCACGTAGAAGGATTTCCTGACTACTGCGGCGATGTGATTTTCAAAGGAGAGACTACTGTCCACTTGTGTTCCAAGGTCTCATCACACTTTCGGTGTTAAGACTACCACCTATGTGGTAGCTCATGGGTACAGAGTTTTTACCAAATGGGATGACAATGCACTTTTTGCCATTGAGCTTGAGGCCATGGCTTTGACACCAGGCATCTGTCTCAGTGAGGCCCTTTTGTAGGATGTCCACATAGTTAGGAGTTTTGATTATGGCTCCTAGTTTGCAGTCATCTGCAAACTTCATTAGCAAAAGAACTTCTGTGTTAGCCTGTACTTCTGAAAAGTAGATACCAAACAAGAAAGAACCCAGGACTGAACCCTGTGGTACTCCACTTGTTACTGGTCTGACATCAGATTTGGAGTCTACTACTTTCACAGTGCGAGTTCCGTCAGTGAGCCAGTTGGCAACCCATCTTCTGACATAGGGATTTATACCTAGTTTAGTGAGTTTATCTATAATTCCAGAGTGGGGGATGGTGTCAAAAGCCTTGGCGATATCTAGATAGGCTGTGTGAACCACCTTACCCTCGTCTATGGCTTTGGTGACTGCTTCAAAGAAGTCAATCAAGTTTAGGAGACCTGATCTGCCTTTTATAAACCCTAAGTGGGTGGGGTCCAAAGTTTGGAGATTACCAATGTCTTTGTTTATAAAGTTCCATGATGATATGTTCCATGGCCTTGCAGACCAGGCTCATTAGGCTAATGGGGTGGTAGATCCCAGGGTCCGTGGTGGCTCCCCCTTTGTAGAGTGGGATAACCATCGCTGTGCACCATTCAGTGGGCACAAAGCCTGAGGTGAGGCTATGATTGAACATGGTGCTAAGGTGGGGTGCCAGTTCATTCTGCAGTTCATGTATAACACAGCCTGGGATGTTGACAAGTCCCATGGATACTGTATTCTTCAATTTGGAGAGAGTGGTTTTTACCTGTGCAGCCATGACTACAGGAACTTTGCATTCTTCTGGTATAGAGATGGGCCCTTCAGGGGGTGAGGGGGGGTAAAGTTAACACTGAAGGATGTTGGCAATATCAGTTGGTTCTGTATATTTAGTGCCATTGTGCTATAACTCAGAGCAGATCCAAGTGTTGCCATTGAGATTCTTGACATAGCTATAGAATGCTTTGTGGTTGTTTTTAGAGTCAGTGGTGAATTTGTTTTCATAACTAGCTTTGGAGGATTTTATGAGGGATCTCAGCTTCTTACAGAGGCTGACCAGGGAGTTCTTCCAGTCATGGGATTTTACTATTTTTTTTGCAACAGTTTCTTTCTTCTGTTGTAGAGTTCGTTTATGGCAGGGGACCACCAGATTGACTTCCTTTTTTTGGAGAATAGCATCTTGGTTCTGTTAGGGATAGCATGATCCATACACTCGTGTAGTGCTTATAAAGTGCATTTGTGTAGGATTCAGCAGTTGTACCTCTATTGTCCATCTGCATTGGTGCCGTGAAGTTTGCCACTTCTGTCTTAAGATGATTGAAGTTGGCTTTGGAGACATTTTTTATGGTGGTTTCCCTAATGGGGGGTGGGGGTGGGATGTGGATGTCTAGGCTGATTAGCTTGTGGTAGGATCTGACAGAGGAACTGACTACTGGTGTGGAACACTGGTCGCCCATGTTGGTAATGACCAGGTTTAGGATATTGCTGCCACTGGTGGGTGTGTGGATAAGTTGATCCAAGGCATTGGAATTTATGAATTCCAGAAAATGTTGAGCAAGAGAGGTGGTACATGAGTTTTTCCCAGTTAATGGTGGGGTAGTTGAAATCGCCCATTATTAAGGTGTTAGGTAGTGCCCTAATATTTTCCAGTGCATCAAGAAATGAGGAGTGTGAATCCTGGGGCATGCTGGGGGATATGTTGCAAGCTACAATTAGGATTGCGGTCTTGCCCAGAGTTAGTTGCACTTGGATAATCTCTGATGCATTATGCTGAGCAGCTAGCCTGGAGGTATGGATATCCTTAATGAATATGGACACGCCTCCACCTTTAGTGTTTCGGTCCACGTTAGGTGGCCAAAAGGTGTGGTATGAATTACAGCCTGGTAATGCAGGGGTGCTCTCTGGAGCCTTGAACCAAGCCTCTGTCACTGCACAGATGTCAATGTTCTCCATTTTAAAAAGTGCCTCGAGTGAATGAATTTTGGAGGTTTAGACTTCTAGCATTGGAGTAGCATTACCCTCAGATTTTGCTTGCTTGTACGGGTTACAGTGGTGAATTTGTCATTTGAACCTTGCCTAAAAAAGGCACTATAGGGCAGGCAAGAGCCTTAGCCAGTATCCAGAATACCAAGGGCGATAGGTGCAGGCCATCTCTGGCAAAGCATCGTGGTCTGTCGATCAGGTCATCCCAGGCAGACAGATACTGGATCCCCTTAGAATTACTCCAGAAGCTTAGCCAATTGAAGTCAATCATTTTGCCCTTGCATTGTGGTATCATTCTGGGTGATGGCAGGATGCTACTCACGGCTAGGGTCATAGCTGCCTGGGCTACAAGACAGGAGAGCTCCTCCATCTCTCTTTTCATGTAGTCCAGGGAGGTACATCTCAGGTCATTCACACCAACATGGACAATGACAGTCAGATTTGTACTTGTTGTGGAGTGTCCCGAGTGCGTGCGTTATATGACGGATCCTGGCACCAGACAGGCTGACAGTAACTTTCTCCTTGTTTAGTCTGGTGAGAGGAACAGTGTGCCTGATTATAGAGTCACCTATGACTAGAGTGTTGGGTACACTTATGCCTTATAGGCTGCGGTTGAATGGCACAAACAGTTTGTGGGCTGTGTGTCACTTGGGTTGTGTTGGGGGGTGGAGGTTGCATGCATTTCTGCTTTGGAAGTCTCTGTTGCTTGAGCAGATTTTTAGTATCATTTTTTATTTTTTCTGTACCATATTGCGTGTTTCACTGAATAGTGTGTGCCTCTCTGCTACAAGAGGGTGGTGGTGGTCTCACTTCTTGTTATCTGATATTTAACTGTTAGCCTAGAGAGATTCCTCTGTACTTTAAGTGGTAGCCACAAAGTTTGAGAAATCATTTTATGCTCAACTTCTGAGAGACTTGCTTGCATATAATCTGCATGCATATAATCTGCATTAGAAGCTGAAGTTAAGTACAAACTTGCATTTTTAAAAGTACTGTTTTTCATTTTTTCTGCACCTGTGTTTCACTGAATAGTGTGTGCTGTGTCTCTCCGCTGGTGTCTCTGGAATTGCCCGCCCCTCCTGTATTTAAATACTCCTCCTGTGTCCATCCCATTTGCTCACTTAACCGAATACAAGGAGATCATATTCTGAGTCTAGTGTTCACTCTACTTAACCGAATACAGTGAGATCATATTCTGAGTCTAGTGTTTACTCTACTTACAGAAAGAAGGTTTGAGACGGCCAACTCACTTAGTAAAGTGCAAGGAGAGAGGAAGGAAGAACCTAACAAATAAAATGCACTTTATTCATCTGCTTTTACTGTATTTGTGTTTCCCTCTACTTAATTTTGCTTTTGCCTCTTCTTAAAAGTACTCAATTTTATTTATTCTGCTGCATTTATTACTGCTTGATAGCCTGATTAAACTGTAATTGTTATTCTAAGTCTATTGGTTTAAGCACTTGGGCTTCATACCGGTTGTTTTACATTAAGAAGGTTTGTGGTCTGCACTGCTGTGGCAGGACAGGTAGTTTACAACCTTCTAAGCTGGGACTTGCTGATTGAAGGCTCAGTGTCTGCTATTCTAAAAGTGTATTAGTTCTGGTTTAAGCACTTGGGCTTCAGGCCAGTTATTCTACATTAAGGTTTGTGGACTGCAGTCTTGTGGGAGGAGAGGCTGGATTCTGCCCTTCTGAGCTGGGAATTTCTGGTCACAGGCTTATTGTGCCTACTTATTTGAACGGTTTCTTTCTGAAATTGGTGTGCCTGGTGAATCTAGCTTTGTTTGTATAACTTGAGCACTGATCCAGGCCATCTTTTTCTGGAGAAGGTTCCCCTGCACCCTAGTAGCAGGAGTGTGCAGTTAGAACTTGTCTGATTGAAGACTGCTGGAAGATGGCTCAGTTTTGAGCTTTTTTTCTGGTTAACTGGGTAACTTGTTTAAATCGGTTTGTTTGTTTTCTATTGTTTTATATATATAAAAAATTGCACTTTATTCATCTGCTTTTACTGTACTTGTGTTTCTTCCTACTTTATTACTAGGGGCATTGACTACAACTCTGAACTGAGATATACAATAAGCATCCTTTTCTGTGCATTTCAAGGTTTTTTTTTATGGTATCTGCTTTATTTTCTGAAAAAAATATATATATACTTGTTTCCCACCTTTCTAAGCTAGTATAGTCCAGTTTTTAGGTTAGTGCTGAATTCAGGGCTGTGTTACAAATCTCTGTGTTTGCCCATACCTTACTTGGAAAGAAGTAAGTTTCTCTGTTCACCTGTGTAAGAGGGGAGGCTTTGAGCAGCCTATCGTGTCCCTGGAGGAGTGGTTTCAGCCCAGAAATTAGTTTAAAAGCCATTTTGGACTAATTTCTCTTTCATTTCTGTGTTATAAAAAACGCATTTGCCTGGTTTTGCATGCCAGGCAGTGTCGGTTACTTAGGGTATAACTATTCCCGGCTCCACAAAGTCTCTTCAATTCTTCTCTTGGAGCTAGACAAACTTTCAACTAAAGCACTCAAGCCATTCATTTCTCAGCCCAGCACTTGCTCAAAACTCATAGCAAGCACTTATAAACCCTAATACTAGACCCCCTATACTGTACAGGACAAGGCTCTCTATTCGACCTTATACCAGCCATTCGGTAAATCAGTTCACTGTACCTATCCAGGCATGTCCAAAGGGCAGTTTCAGGTGTACTCTCCAGTCCAACTGGTGAATTTGGGCATTTTGAGGCAATGTTAAAACTGCCTCATGTACACAGACAACCCTCTCCTCCTACCACCAAACACTAATACATGCGAAAGATGCAATTATACAGCCAAACTGGAGGCTAAGCTCTCAACCCAAAACTAGATCAGACAGTTAAGAGAAGGGAAATACTGGTATTACACCACCAGTCTCATATAAACCCATTAAACCAGCACCGGCAAAAAACACAAATACATACTCGGAGGCTGTAAATAAAAATCTGCAAAAGCAACAGACACCTCCAAAGCAGACGTCCAAGCAACCTCCACCCCCCCAACACAAACCATGAAACACATACTTCACAAGAACAGTGTGCCACACAATCACAGCCCTTAAGGCAAAATAACATACCCAACATACTAGTAATAGGTTACTCTATAGTCAGGTACACTGACGTCCCTCTCACTAGGCTGAATAAGGAGGAGGTTACTGTTAGCTGCCTGTCGGGTGCCAGGATCCGCCACATAACACAAGCACTCAGATCACTCCAGACCAAGTACAAATACGACCGTCATTGTCCATGTTGGTGTGAATGATCTGAGTCATACCTCTCTGGACTATATGAAGACAGACATGGAAGAGCTCTCTGATCATGTAGCCCAGGCCGGTATGACCCCGAGTAGCATCCTTCCATTGCCCAGACCCATCTTATCTCCACTCTCCTGTACGCCTCTCCCATCTACACTTCAGTGTCCAAAGCTAACCTCAGCAAACTGTCTGCTGCCTACAACAATATTGCCAGATTTGCCACTAATTCTACTTTTAGAACTCACCACTGCCAAAACTTAAGGCAACTACGATGGCTAGAGCTACAAAACCAAATTCTATTTCAACAGATCTCCTTAGCCCACAAAATCCTTTACAAACCCATAAACACACCCATTCTCACATCACTTATCACTCCATACTGCAATCTTAAAAGCCTTAGCTCCTCCGACAAACTACTTATATCAACTAGTAAACCCAATAACTCAGCTGGCAAATCCTTGTTCTCCAATACAGTAGGAAAAACCTGGAATACTCTTCCTCACAATCTCACAGCAATCTCCTCTCTTCCCTGCTGCAAATCCCAACTCAAAACACACCTCAAAACCCACTGGCTCTGCCCCTGTAGCAACCCTGACTAGATTACCTTGGGTATCTAGGTACTCTCAACTTCTCTGCTGTAAATAACTACCTTTTCTCGGGTATCTAGGTACTAGAAAAATTTCCTTACATTTTTTTCTTTTTTACTTTCTCTAGCTCTAGAAACTCCTAACAAAATACACTCACTATTTTTCTCAACTTCTGCCTTTTAATATCTAATGATTTTGACATATATATTATAACCATGTCTATTGTTTTACCTGATATTACAAATGCTTGTATGTGCAGCTTTTCTCCCCGGGCCTCTGCTGAAAATGGACATAAATCCAGTTGGACCAGCCCGGTCAACATATGTAAAATAAATAAATCCTGCCCTCACCAAGAATTATACCACAGTATAAAGAAAAATTACCAATTATTGGCCAAGTTTCTGGTGTCATTCAAAGGGGATCCAGTGCTGTCCGCCTGGGATGACCTGCTCGACAAGCGGCGCTGCTTCGCAAGAGAGACTGTTTGCACCTGTCACCCTTAGGCTTTCGAATACTGGCCAAGGCTCTTGCCACCACCATAGTGCCTTTTTTAGGCAAACTAACCCCTCACCTAAACACACTGTTCAAACTCAGCCTCTCCACAGGCTACGTACCCATAGAGTGGTGCACAGCAACGGTTATTCCGCTCCACAAAAGTGGAGCCACAACAGACCCCGGGAACTATCACCCTATAAGCCTGACAGGCTTGGTCTGAAAGGCTATGGAGCACATCATCATGGAACTCATTAACAGAGACATTGGGAAAGTACAGTTTTGTACCTACCATAAATGTAGATGTTAGAGTGCTCATACAGCTGCAGTCATCACACTTGGGTTATCCTGCCATCAGGCGGGTCCAAATTCCAAAGTCTAGGTCCGGCGTTGGTTGTCGTCGCTTCTTCCCTGACGTCAGTGCGGCAGGGGGTATATAAAAGAGGCAGCCAACGCCATTTTCTTCAGTTTTTCTTGCCCCCGATGTCAGGTGCCCCAGAAGGAAGGCAAAACACAATATTATGCAAACATGCAATGCAGATAAATCAAAACAGTAGTTGCAAGCAAATACACCATAAAGGAATACCCCAAATAGGTTGTATGATAAAGGTGTTTGTCATAAGCCCTGTCCTAAGAGGGGATGGAGGGAGGGTAACCTGGACTGCAGCTCTCGAACATCTACATTTATGGTAGGTACAAAACTGTACTATGTTCATCGTGCATACAGCTGCAGTCATCACACTTGGGTAGAATCCCAAAGCTAAGTAAGGGTGGTAGGTACTAAGCGGAACTAGGAGGGGCTAGGATGCCCTGCAGGACTGCTGTAGCAAAGCCTGCTCTAGATTTTGAGTAGTGGAAGGTGGTAGTACTTGGAGAAAGTGTGCATTGAACTCCAAGTAGCTGCTTCCAAAATGTCCTTGGTAGGGACCCCTCTGAGGAAAGCTGCAGAGGTAGCTGTAGCCCTGGTGGAGTGGGATCTGATGTATACAGGCACTGATTTTCCATGAAATGAACAAAAGCGTATGCAGTGGGCTATCCATTTTGAAATAGTCTGTTTGGAAAAAGCCTTTCCTTGAGCACCTGTAGCATAGGACACAAAGAGCTGCTCAGATTTCCTGAATGACTTTGTTCTGTCCAAGTAATAACAAAGTTGCCTGTGAATGTCCAAGGAATGTAGTAGCCTCTCTCCTTTGTTCTGTGGATTTGGATAAAAGGTAGGTAAATGAATAGTCTGATTCAAAGCTACACTGGATACTACCTTTGCCATGAAGGTAGGGTTGGTTTGTAAGGAAACCCTGTCCTGATGAAAAATGATGAATGGTTGCACAGCCATGAGGGCCTGTAGCTCCGAAACCCTGCGTGCTGAGGTAATGGCCAGAAGGAAGGCTGTTTTCCACTACAAGTACTGTAGCTCTGTTGAAGAAGTCGGCTCAAAGGGAGGCAGAGTCAGCTTTTCCAATACGAAGGTGAGGTCCCAAGCTGGGACTGGTGGTTTCCGTGGGGGTTTTATATTTTTTGCCCCTCCGAGGAACTGCCTTAACAGAGGATGTGAGAATAAAGGAGGATCTGTATTGTGCAGAAATGGCTGAAGCGTGGATCTTGAAGAAGGAAAGGCCACTGTTTCAACATCTCGGCTAGGTACTGTAAAATTTGAGGTATATTTATTACCCAAGGATTCTGGCCCTTTTCTTGATTCCAGGAACAAAACAGTTTCCATTTGGCGGAGTAGGTTTTTCTAGTAGAGGGTCTCCTGGCCTCCAAGATGACATCCTGCACCTCCTTGGAGAGGAGAGTCTGAGAAATTAAGGTACTCCCATGCAGCTAGATTTAAGGTTTTGAGCTGGCTGTGAAGGGTTTTGTAGTTGTGCTCTTTAGGAGAGGATACCAGTGCTGTCGTGGCCAGTCTGAGCAATGAGAATCATTTGTGGCCTCTCTGCTCTGGCTTTTAATAGAACTTTGGTAAGTAGAGGAAGAGGCGGGAAGGCAGAGACCGTCAATGTTGTCCAACTGAAAGAGTGCGTCCACTTTCCAGGCCTGTGGATAATAGGTCCTTAAACAGAATTTTTCCAACTGGTAATTTCTGTGGGTAGCAAATAGATCTATGTCTGGCTGTCCCCATGCCCGAGTTATCTTTGAGAAGATTTGAGGATGCAACTTCCATTCGTGTGGGTCTGTCATATTTCTGCTTAAGTTGTCTGCCAGTGTGTTTTCCTTCCCTGGCAGGAATTGTGCCTGTAGCTGAATTTGTAATTCCAGTGCTGTGCTCCACAGGGTCATGGCTTGCCTGCACAGGGGGTATGAATGAGTTCCCCCCTGTTTATTTACGTACTACATGACTGTGGTGTTGTCTGTCCTTATTAATAGCAGGCATGGATGCAGTAGGTCCTTGAATGTCATAAGAGCATTTTGCACGGCTAGCATCTCCTTTTGGTTGATGTGTAGGTGCTTCTCTTTTTGGGTCCATTTTCCCTGAATGCACTGATATGCCATGTGCGCTCCCCAGGCGTAGTCTGAGGCGTCTGTTGTGATGATTTGAGTTGCTTGAGGTAAACAGAAAGGGAGACCTGTGTTTCTTTGGCATGCTTGAGCCCACCAGAAAAATTCCTTTTGAAGACATGGAATGAGTGGTATAATTGTTTCCAAGCTGTGGCTGTGTTGAGACCATAAGTTTTTTAGGTACCATTGTAGTTTCCTCATATGCAGCTTTGCACATGGTATTAGTAGGATGTAAGATGCCATGAACCCCAGAGCCTGCAGGACTTTCTCCTTGCAGTTAATCTGGTTGAAGTTGCCATTTTGTTGAAGTACTGAGACAGTTGCCCTTGCTTGTCTGGCATGAGGTAGGCCATCTGGGTTGTTGTATTTAAGCTGACACTCAGGAAAATTATCTGTTGAGAAAGTATTAGTTTTGATTTCTTTTTGTTCACTGTGAATCCCAGGTAGTTTAACAGTTTTATTACAAACATCAGATGCTGCACTAGAATGCCCTTGCTGTCCGCTTGGATCAGGCAGTCGTCCAGATAAGGGTAGATTTGTATTCCTTGTTGTCTGCAGAAGGCAATTACTGATGCCAGGCATTTCGTAAACACACTGGGCGCAGTAGATAAGCCAAAGGGCGATGCAGAGAATTGGTAATGGGTTGAACCTGCAAGAAATCTGAGGTATCTTCTGCAATCTTGTCTGATAGGGACATGCAGGTATGCCTCCTTGAGGTCCAACGTTACCAGCCAAGACTCCTTGCCCAGCATGGGAAGAAGCTGCTGTAATGTGAGCATCTTAAATTTTGGTACCTCTAGATATGTGTTTAGGATAGGTAGGTCTAAGATGGGTCTCCAATCTTTGTCCTTCCTTGGTACCAGAAATAGTCTGGAATAAAAACCTTGACCTTGTTCTTTTGCAGGTACCTCTTGAATTGCTTTCATATCCATGAGAGCGGAAATTTGTCTTTGTGCCTCTGCCCATTGATTTTGTGGCAGGTTTGGCAAGCCTCTCATTTTTGGAAGGGTGTGAAAGTGGAATCTGTAGCCTCTGTCTATAATGTCCAGAATCCATTTGTCTTTTGTAACAATGTGCCAGTTTTTTGAAAATGCCAGTTTTTCGCCCAAAGGTGCAGCCATTATAGCTTTGTTTGGCAGGCATAGGGGGAAGTCATTGTGTCTATTTTCTAAATGACTGTGGTCTATCTTCTCCACCTCTTGGGGTTGGTGCTTGCCACTGTCTAGCTCTGTAAGATCCTTGAGGTTGTCCTCTATCCCTTGGGCGTCTGTATCTGCCCATTTGAGGTCTGTCCGTGGCTGGAAAGGATCAATTTTTTGAAGGCCAGTTTCTGGTGAAGCGTGGAGGTTGCACCTGCAAGAAATTTTAACTGTTTGCATAGATTTCGCTTTTTCCTCCATTTTCTTTAGTACCTCCTCAGCTTTAACACAGAACAATACATCTTTTTGAAGTGGTGCATCTAATAACTTTGCTTTGACATGATCTGATAAGGTTTGCTCTTTGAGCCAAGCATGTCTACGTAAGACCGACCCCGTGACAGCAGCTCTACATGAGGTCTCTAAAGCATCAAAACCACACTGCAAGGTATGCTTACCCACTTGCTCTGCTCCATGCAACAAATCCTGCAACTCTTTCAAATCTGGTTCTCTTTGTGTCATTTTGCTTTTCAGCTGAGATAACAAAAACTGTTGGTATTTTAACATATGAAATTGACAGTTTAATGCCCTCATGGTTAAAGTGGCTGATATATACACCTTTTTCCCCCACCTTTCTAATGCTCTGTAATCTCTCTCTGAAGGTAAAGGGTTTTTAGCAGTAGAGGCCTTAATCCCCTTGGGACCCTGTGAAATTGTTTCTGAGTTAGCAGTATGGCTTTTATAAAGGAACTGGTGAGAATCAGGAACCCGGTAATACCTGTCTGGTTTAACAGGGGCTGGAGGTAGAGAGTCTGGATTAAGACTGGCTTCTGCGTACACATCATCCAAAATATCTAAAACAGGAGGGATGGCCAGGGGCCTACGCTGGGGGAGCAGTAGAAATTCCCTGAGCCTTTTCTTGGAATCTGAGTAATCTTGGCCTTCACAGTGGAAGTGCTCTCTCAATGTATGCAGGGTTTCCCCAAAAGAGTAGTCCTCGGGGGGGGGGGGACAGAGGGGAATACACTCCTCAGCATCAGAGTCTTCAAAGGGGGAATAGGCGTAATCCTGGTCCTCAGAATGGTCTGAGGTAATAGAAGCCTGGTCTGAGGAAGGGTAGTCTTCCTCCAATCTGGGTCTTTTGTCTGAGGGGGGTTGAGAAACCCCTGATGAGAGTTATCAAATCCTCAGTCATTTTAAGCATCTGTTTTTAGGCATGGGGCCTTGAGAGGAGGTCTGAGGACCCTGTTTTTTTAGTTTTCATTGCAGCTTTAGATTTAGTGAAGGAATTAACAGAGAAGGTGGTAGGCCTGAAGACGCCTTCAGAAATGGCAGGCCTCACTAAATTTTCGGTTTCCCTGCCAAGAGTGGCGTCGGTATCTGCAGTGGGAATGGAGAACGAGGAACCTGCGACCTCAGGTACTGAGGTCACCGGTAAAATAGTTTCATCGGTAGTCAGGGGCTGCGAAGGCACCTCGCTGAGAACCGGAGAACCGGTAGTCGGCCTAAGCGTGGTCTCAGTACTCGGTGCAGACCTCTGATGTCGGTCCTTGTCTTTGCGTCTTGCCTAAAACTGGCGTCGGTGTATCCGACGACATAATTAAATTTTTTGCCAAAATAATGAAGGGCGAACTCCGCCCGGCGCTTAATAGTGTGCTTGTTGAACCTAGTACAAAAATGGCAGGCCGAGACGTCGTGGTCTGGCCCTAAGCAAGGTATACATAAAGAGTGAAAATCCTTATGCGGTATTTGCTTCCCACAAAAAATGCAATCATTAACTTTGTCTGACATCGGTCTGAGGCAAGAAAAGTTTCCCCAGCGGGGTACTTAGCTTTAAAGAAGACTTCGGCTGAAATACTGTTTGTAAATCTCAGGAGCTGGCCGACCGGCACTTGCGAAATGCTTCTGCTTCAGGCACAGCGCAGCAAGAAAGACTGAAGAAAATGGCGTCGGCTGCCTCTTTTATACCCCTGCCGCACTGACATCAGGAAAGAAGCGACAACCGACGCCGGACCTAGACTTTGGAATTCGGCCGACCGAGGACCCGCCTGACGGCAGGATAACCCAAGTGTGATGAATGCAGCTGTACGCACGATGAACATCCTCCAAACACTGGACCCTACCCAGTTCGGCAGATCATGCCTCCTAAACCTGGTGGACTTATCTGAGACAGTTACCGAGGCTATAAACGAGGAAAAGGTGGTACACACAGCCTACTACCCAGACCTCGCAAAGGCCTTCGACACCATTCCCCATTCTGGTATTACAGACAAGCTCACCAGCCTGAACATAAACCCCTATGTCACAAGGGAAGATATGAATGTCTCACCAAATACCATCATATTGGGAGACTTCAACTACCCCAACATAGACTGGGTGCACTATTCTAGCCCTAACCACCCTAGCCCAAAGGTTCCTGGAATTCAAACTCAAATGCAATGAAACAACTAGTCACCTCTCCCACAAGGGGGGATAATATACTAGACCTGATCATCACAAACATGGGGACAAAATGCTCCACACCGGAAGTATTGCCAT
Organism: Protopterus annectens; assembly: GCF_019279795.1. Classification (NCBI taxonomy): domain Eukaryota; kingdom Metazoa; phylum Chordata; order Ceratodontiformes; family Protopteridae; genus Protopterus; species Protopterus annectens. The sequence continues at coordinate 1,229,054,763 of NC_056747.1, read as the reverse complement.
CACTGGTGAGATCTGACCACAAACTAATCACCCTGGATATACATTTACCACCTCCACCCCCAGCACAAAAGACTACAGTAAGAAACTTCTCAAAAGCTGACTTTACACTTCTCAAGACTGAGATGGTATCATTTAAGCCCTCAGGGCCAATGGAAACCACATCCCACAATGCTGAATCCTACACAAACGCTTTCTATGAACATCTCCAAGAATGCATGGATTGTGCAATCCCAAATAAAACCAAGACCCTCTCCACCAAAGGAAAGCGTCCTGTCTGGTGGACCCCAGCCATAAATAAATTGTATAACAAAAGAAGGAAGCTACTGCAAGACAGAGCAAAATCCCTTAAAGGGAAGGCATCTCTGTTCAGCACTAGTAGAAACCTACATTCTCTCAAAAAAATATCCAAGGCCAACTTTGATAGAAAAATCGCCAAGGACACTAAAGATAACCACAAGGCATTCTTCAGTTATGTTAGAAACCTGGGCGGAAACACTCAGATATGCTCAGAGTTAGTACACAACGACAAAAAATTTACCAAACCCACAGATATCGCCAACATTCTGGCAGACAGGTTCAGTGCAAATTTCTCCCCTCCATCACCTCCAAAAGAAGAAATACTCATCCCAGTTGAATGTAACCTCCCTGTCATCTCTGATGTCCAGGTGAGAACCACCCTCAACAAAACAAAAAACACAGCATCTATGGAACCTGATGGTATCCCCGGCTGCGTGATACGTCACCTCCAAGAGGAGCTAAACCCGCATATAAAAATGTTATTTAACCTTAGCCTTACTACAGGATATGTACCTGAACACTGGCATACAGCAACAGTGGTACCACTCCACAAGGGAGGCTCCACTACAGACCCTGGGAACTACCACCCCATAAGCTTGACCAGCCTGGTTTGCAAAGCTATGGAAAGAATTATTATGGAACTCAAACAACGACATTGGGGACCTACAGACACTTGATCCCACCCAGTTCGGCTTTGTAAAAGGCAGATCCTGCCTTTTGAACCTGGTTGACTTTTTCAAAACAGTCACTAGAGCCATTGATGAGGGCAAGGCAGTCCATACAGCCTACCTGGACTTGGCTAAAGCCTTCGACACAATACCCCACTCGGGGATCATAGAAAAGCTAAACAGCTTAAAAGTAAATCCATATGTCATAAGATGGGTTGCAAACTGGCTAAAGAACAGAACCCATAAAGTCAAGATTGCGGGAGCCATGTCAGACTCAAAGCCAGTCACAAGTGGTGTCCCACAGGGCTCTGTCCTGGGACCCCTCTTGTTCGGCATTTACTTCTCAGATGTGAAAGCAAAAGTACAGTTTTGGACCTACCATAAATGTAGATGTCCGATAGGTATGCATCTGCAGTCATAACATATGGCTTGTCCTGCCTCAGGCAGCCCTTCGGTCGGCTGGATTCCAAAGTCTGGGTATGGCCTCGGCAGATGTCGCACTTTCCCCAACGTCAGAGCGTCTGGGGTATAAAAGCATCAGCAGACGCCATTTTCCTCAGTTTTTCTTGCCCCAGATGCCAGGTGCCCTCCAGGAAGGCTAAATTTGGATAAATGCTGAAAAGTTCCAAACATTTGCAAATTATATACATGCATAAACAAACAAATACACCATAATAGATTCCCCCAGCTAGCTAAAAGAGGGGTAAGCACCCTAGGAATACCACAGAGGGGAAGGAGGGAGGGTAATCCTGACTGCAGATGCATACCTATCGGACATCTACATTTATGGTAGGTACAAAACTGTACTATGTCCTTCAAGGATGCATCTGCAGTCATAACATATGGGTAGAATACCATAGCCAATCTGGGTGAGGAGGTACTAAGAAAAGGATGGTGTAGTTAAGATCCCCTGCAGGACTGCAGTTGCAAACCCTGCTCTGGATCTAGAGTATAAAGGTAGATTGTAATGCTTGGCAAATGTATGCACGGAGCTCCAAGTAGCAGCTTCTAAAATGTCCTTGGTAGCCACCCCCCATAGGAAGGCTGTAGTGGTGGCCGTGGCCCTTGTGGAGTGAGGCCTGATATTTTCAGGAACTGTCTTTCCATGAAAGGAGTAGCAAAAGCGAATGCTATTTCCTATCCATTTTGAAACTGTCTGTTTGGAAATTGCTCTTCCTTGCACCCCAGTTGTATATGCTACAAAAAGTTTGTCAGTTTTTCTGCTAGTTTTTTTCTGTCCAAGTAGTAGCGCAGTTGTCTGTGTATATCCAGGGTGTGCAAAAGTTTTTCCCCTCTATTCTGTGGATTAGGGAAGAATGTAGGCAGGTGAATAGCTTGGTTCAAGGATACCCTAGATACCACCTTTGGCATAAAAGTAGGATTGGTTCTTAGTGACACCCTGTCCTGGTGGAAAATAAGAAAAGGCTGCACTGCCATTAATGCTTGTAACTCAGATACTCTTCTTGCTGAAGTGATTGCCAGAAGGAATGCAGTTTTCCAAGACAGAAACTGTAGATCCGCTGATACTGCTGGTTCAAAAGGAGGTAGTGTCAGTTTCTCCAGCACAAAGTTGAGATCCCAGGCAGGTAGAGGGGGTCTTCTTGGAGGTTTAATATTTTTGATCCCTCTCAGAAATTGTCTGAGGAGAGGGTGTGAGAAGATAGGTGGATCCACATTGTATTCTGCTGAAATTGCTGAAGCATGAATCTTAATGGAAGAATAGGACAGGCCACTGTGGAACAATTCTGCTAAGTATTCTAGGATATGTGTTAGGTTTGCCACTGTGACATCTGTGCCATTTGATGTGCTCCAAATGAGAAATCTCTTCCATTTAGCTGAGTATGTCTTCCTTGTGGAAAGCCTGCGAGCCTCCAGGATAATGTCCTTCACCCTCTGAGATAAAACAGTTTGATTGGGATTTAAGGAATTTTCCAGGCAGTTAGCTGCAATGTTTTCAAGTTGGGATGCAGGGTCTTGAAACTGTTCTGCGTCAGAAGAAGAGGCCATAGGGGGAGAGGCCATGATTTTGCCTGAGACATGCTTCTCAATAATGGATACCAGTGTTGTCTTGGCCATTCCGGAGCTATTAGTATCACTTTTGGCTGTTCCTCCCTGATCTTCAGTAGAACCTTGTACATCAATGGGAGAGGTGGGAAGGCATATACTGTTAGGGCTTTCCAGCTGAAAGAGAGAGAGTCCACCCTCCAAGCTTGTGGGTGGTATGTCCTTGAGCAGAATGTCTTCAGTTGATTGTTGAGTGGGGAGGCGAACAAATCTATCTCCGGCATTCCCCATGTCTTTGCTATGAGTTGGAAGATGTCTGGGTGCAGCATCCATTTGTGTGCATCCATGGTAGTTCTGCTTAAGCTGTCCGCCAGTGCATTTTCTTTCCCTGGCACGAATTGGGCCTGTAGTTGGATACTGAGATTCAGGCATAGCTCCCACAGATTCATAGCCATCCGGCATAGAGGGTAAGAATGTGTGCCTCCCTGCTTGTTTATGTACCACATGACCGTGGTGTTTGTCCTTATTAGCAGGTGTCCTTGTTGGAGGAAGGGTTTGAATGCCTCAATTGCATGCCTCACTGCCAGCGTTTCCTTTTGGTTTATGTGCATGCTTAGCTGTCCTTGAGGCCATAGGCCTTGGATACATTTGTCCTCCATGTGTGCTCCCCATCCTCGGTCTGAGGCGTCCGTGGTGATGGTCTGCCTTGGTTTTGGTTTGTTGAAAGGCAACCCTCTGTTGGACTGGCAGGCCTGAGCCCACCACAGGAATTCCTTTTGAAGGCATGGAATGATTGGTATCATGGTTTCTAAACTGACTGCGCTGAGACCATACACTCCAGAGGTACCATTGTAATTTCCTCATATGCAGCCTGGCATGCGGTATTAGAATTATGCAGGATGCCATGTAACCCAGGGCCTGCAGGATTTTCCTTGCAGTAAGCTGAGTTTGTCTTGTCAGAATCATGAAGTAATCTGGAAGTTGTTTTTGTTTTTCTTCTGTGAGAAAGGCCATTTGGGTGGTTGTGTCCAGATCTGCATCCAAAAAGGTTATCCTTTGGGATGGTACTAGTCTTGACTTTTGGATGTTGACTGTGTATCCCAAGGTCTGTAGTAGGTGTATGGCATAGGCCAAGTCCTTTATCAAATTTTCCTTGTTGTCTGCTTGTATTAGGCAGTCGTCCAGGTATGGGTAAATTTGAATTCCCTGTAGTCTGCAATGTGCAATTACTGATGCCAGGCATTTTGTGAATACTCTGGGCGCAGCAGATAAGCCAAAGGGCAATGCTGAGAATTGATAATGCTCTGATCCTGCAAGAAATCTGAGGTGTCTTCTGCAGTTTGGTCGAATAGGGACGTGCAGGTATGCCTCCTTGAGATCTAGAGTCACCAGCCAAGACTCCTTGCCCAACATGGGAAGAAGTTGCTGTAGGGTCAGCATTTGAATTTTGACACAATGAGATAAGTGTTCAGTGCGGACAGGTCGAAAATAGGCCTCCATTGATTTTCCTTTCTTGGTACAAGGAATAGTCTGGAGTAAAATCCTTGGCATTGTTCTGAACATGGTACCTTTTCTATAGCTTTCATCGGAAGTAAATTTCTGATTTGTTTTAAAGCCTCTGCCCTCTGATTTGGTGGAAGGTTTGGCATTCCGCCTCTTTTTGGCAAAGTGTGGAAGTGGAACCTGTATCCTTTGTCTATTATTTGCAGTGTCCATGTATCCTTTGTGATATAATGCCAGTTTTTTGAGAATAAAGCCAGCTTTCCGCCCAAGGGTGCTTCCAGTTGATCCCTGGTAGGCGGAAAAAGAGTTAAATCATTGACCCTGTCCTGGTGTAGTAGTTGTTGTTGCACTACTCCTCTGGTTGGCAGGCTGCCACTGACGGCCTCTGTAGGAGCCCTTCGATTGACCTCTGCCTCTAGGGCATCTGTTCCTGCCTCTCTGGGCTCTGTCCGAGTCTGGAAAGGACCAATTCTTAGTAGGCCAGTTTCTGCTGAATCTCGGTGGTTGAACTTGCAGGAAATCTTTAACTGTTTGCACAGATTTTGCCTTTTCTTCAACCTTTTTTAAGATCTCCTGAGCAGAGGAGCCAAATAAATTTTGTTTCTCCAATGGAGCATCCAGGAGTTTAGCTTTGACATGGTCTGGCAAAGATTGCTCCTTCAGCCAGGCATGCCTACGAATAACTGCCCCAGTCATAGCTGATTTACTTTGACATCATAGCCATATTTTAAGAAATGATTACTAACCTGTTGTGAGTTGTGTACCAAATCCTGAAGGGATTTACGGTCTAGGGGTTCAGGAGAAGAAAGTTTCTTATTCATTTCATCTAACAAATACTCCTGGTACTGTATCATATGAAATTGACAGCCCTGACAGAAAGAGTTGCAGAAGTATACACCTTCTTTCCCCATCTCTCTAAAGCTCTAGACTCTCTGTCAGAGGGTAGAGGATTTTTGGCAGTAGCGGCCGCAACCCCTTTAGGGCCCTGAGAAATAGTTTCTGGGTCTGCAGAATGGGCTTTATACAAATGGAAATGAGAATCCGGGACCCTGTAGTATCTGTCAGGTTTGGCAGGGGCCGGAGGGAGAGTATCAGGGGCTGTACTGACATCATTGTACACATCAATTACATTCAGAACAGGAGGTATAGCTAAGGGCCTATGCTGAGGCAAATGCAAAAAGGTCCTTAATCTTTTTCTAGAATCAGAGAAATCCTGACCTTGCCATTGAAAATGCTCTTTCATGGAGTGTAGAGTCTCAAAGGAAAACTCTTCAGGAGGGGAGGCCGAAGGGATAGATTCCTCTGCATCTGAATCCTCATAAGGCGAGTAAGCCCCTTCCTGGTGGTCTGACAACTCAGATCCATCCGTGGAATCATCTGAGGAGTGAGGATCAGAGGGATCATCCTGGGCCTTTTGTCTGGAGGAGGTTGAGAGGCCCTGTCTGGGTGAGGTTGTGAACCCCTAATTAAGGAAATAAGGTCCTCAGCAAGGCTGAGGATCTGTGAACTAGAGGAAGGCCTCTGGGAGGTAGATTTGGCAGGCAAAGCTTTTGAAAGTTTGGCAGCTTTAGCCCTTGAAAAGGCCTTAATGGACATGGAAGCAGGGGGCCTAGTTGCCCAACGTGCAGGGGTAGAAATGTCCAAAGGTATGGTGTCGGACAATTCCTGAACACTAGCTTCGGTAGGTAGTTCTGAAGCAGACTCAGCCGGGGCCTCTCGGGCCTCTGTGGTCGGAAGTATGGCTTCGGAAGAAGGAATAGCCGAGGACTAGGTTTCGGCTGAAACCGAGACACTCGTGGTAGGCCTAGCTGTGGTTTCAGCCGAAACCGCAGGCCGCGAGTGTCGGTCCTTTTCCTTGTGTTTTTTGACCCTATGCAAGGTCGAAGTCTCCGACGGCATTTTATAAGCAAAAGCGGCTCCAAAACATTCCTCTGCAAACTCCGACCGATGTCTAAGAGTTCGTCGGTTGAAGGAGGCACAGGCTAAACAGGCCGATACGTCGTGGTTTGGGCCTAAGCAAGGAAGGCAGTAAGAATGGAAATCCTTATGAGGTATTTGTTTCCCACAAGTTAAACAATTATTTACTTTGACATCGGCTGAGGCAAGAAAGAGTCCCCAACAGGGTACTTAGCTTTTTTCGAAGTCTTCGGTAGCTGAAATCACTGGATCTGACCAACCGGCACTTGCGAACAGCTTCTGCTTCGGGCACCGCGCGGCAAGAAAGACAGAGGAAAATGCCGTCGGCTGATGCTTTTATACCCCAGATGCTCTGATGTCGGGGAAAGTACGACATCAGCCGAGGCCAGACCCAGACTTTGGAATCCGGCCGACTGAAGGGCTGCCTGAGGCAGGACAACCCATATGTTATGACTGCAGATGCATCCTTGAAGGACATCATGGGAGGGCTGTGGCTGACAAAGTTGGCAGATGACTGCAAACTAGGCGCCATAGTCGATACACCAGCTGATACATACATCCTACAGAAAGGCCTCACCGAAACGGGCAACTGGTGCCGGAATCACGGCCTTAAACTGAATGCCAAGAAATGTATAATCATCCCCTTTGGGGAAAAACAAAATACCCACAAATTATCACAGACAGTAACCCACTAAGTACCGAAAAAGTAATCAGAGACCTGGGGACCCAAGTTGATAGTGACCTCTCATTTGACACCCACGTTGCCAAAGTGGTTAGAAAGACTTTCCATCTTGCCCACCTTATCATGAAGGAGTTCACATCCAGATCAAAGGAGGTCATCGTGCCCCTGTACTCCTCCCTTATCCGGCCCCATGATTGAGTACAATGCCCCATTTGGTATGTACCTCACCCGGCACTTACAACAGCTGGAGAGACCCCAGAAGTATCTCACCAAGAGGATCAAGGGTTTCCAACATATGTCATATGCTGCCAGGCTAAAGAAACTCCAGCTCTATTCAGTAGCATACCGCCTGCTCAGAGGTGATCTGTGCCTGACATACAAGGCCATGTCCAACCAGGAATTGAAGGACATGCTCCACCTCAAAAAATCAAAATCCATAAGAACCACGAGAGCCAAAGATTTAAACCTCAGTACAAACAAGAATATGTTCTAACATGCTGGAGAGACAGATTCATAACTCAGAGGCTTCCCATACTCGAACAAAATCCCAGTCCATGTTAGGCAGAGCCCCTCACTGTCTCTCAAACAGAAATCTTGACGAGTGTATGGGAGATCGTAGATTTACCCCGGGGGTCACCCCTGTATCGCTACTTAACAAGGGCACAGTAAACTAATTTTAATAAATAAGGGGGTCTTCAATGTGTCACTACTAGACAAAGGCACAATACTCAATTTATTCTATACACCTTAGTACCACTACATGGGGTGGCGAAAGCCACATCTCTAGGGCTAGGTTTGCAAATGCCTCAGGGCAGATAGCCTAGTACTAAACTATGAAACTATAAAATGGGTTGCCAATTGGCTCACAGACAGAACCCACATGGTGAGAGTTGCGGGAGCTAGGTTACAAGTGGTGTTCCCCGGCGCTCAGTCCTAGAACCCCCTCCTGTTGGGCATATACTTCTCAGAGGTACAAGTAAGCAGACGACTATGACTGACCAAGTTCACAGACGACTGCAAAGTAGGGGCTATAACTGACTCGCCGGTTAACACAGACATCCTCCAAAAGGGTCTCACTGAGACGGATACCTGGGGTCAAAACCATGGCCTCAAGCTAAAAAAGTGCATAGTCATCCCCTTTGGAAGAAAAATACCCACAAACGTCCACATAGGTGGTAGTTCCCTAAATATGGAAAACGTAATAAGGGATCTGGAGACCCAAGTAGATAGCAATCTCTCCTTTGATAATCACATTCCCAAAGTGGTTAGAAAATCCTTCTATGTGGCACACCTAATCACAAAAGGGTTTGCATCCAGATCAAAAGAGGTCATTCTGCCCCTCTACTCATCAGACCCACCATAAGAGTACAATGCCCCATTGGGGATGTATTTTACAAGACACCTGCAACAGCTGGAAAGACCACAGAAGTACCTCACCAAGAAGATCACTGGTCTCAAACAGATGCCGTAGTCAGCTTGACTGAAGAAACTCCAGCTGTACTCGGTTGCAAACCGCCTACTCAGAGGTGATCTCTGCCTGACATACAAGGTTATGTCCAACCTAGAATTGATGGACATGCTCCATCTAAAGAAAACCTTATCCCCTCAAGTCACAGCTCTAGGGATCTAAACCTCACCACAGCAATAAATAGGACGTGCTGGAGGGATAGATTCCTGTCCCAGAAACTTCCCATGCTTTGGAACAAGATTTCAATCTACATTAGACAGAGCTCCTCGCTAACACTCTTCGAGGGAAACCTTGACGAGTGGATGGGAAACTAATTTTACCCCAGAGATCACTTCAGTGGCTCTGCACAGGAACAGAAAACTAATCTAAGGGGGGAGCTGCGAAAGCCAACACATTCTGGCTAGGCTTATACATGCCTTCGGACAGATAGCCTAGTACCTACCTATGAACCAATGACAGCCTCCACGAATGTAGGTGTGTGTTTTGTGTTGCTATGTGTGTGTTTTGGTGGTGTAGGTTTTGAGGGACTATGTGATGAGTGTGGTGTGGTGCAAGCATTTACCTTCTGCTCTTGACTGTCTAGTCCAATCTTGGGTGAAGAGAGCTTTCCTTCCAGTTTGGCTACACAAGTGCATCTCTCACAGGTTGTAGTGTTGGGTGGTAGGAGGAGCGGGTTGTCTGTTTACATGAGGCAACTGCTGCATTGCCCCAAGATGCCCAGATTCATCAGGTAGACAGGAGAAAAAGTACAGTTTTGTACCTACCATAAATGTAGATGTCCGATAGACATGCAACTGCAGTCATAACATGTGGGTTGTCCTGCCTCAAGCAGCCCTCGGTCGGCCGGATTCCAAAGTCTGGGTCCGACGTCGGCTGATGTCGCATTTCTCTCCGACGTCAGAGCGGCTGGAGTACATGAGCATCAGCCGACGCCATTTTCTTCAGTGTTTCTTGCCCCAGATGCCAGGTGCCCTCCAAGGAAGGCTGTAATCAAATTGGAAGACAAAAACAGGATTCCAAACAAATAAATGAGCAATAAAACAAATACACCATAACAGATATCCCCAGCTAAGAGTAACAGGGATAGGAGTGGACCCTAGGCATAGAGGGGTATGGAGGGAGGGAAAATCCGACTGCAGTTGCATGTCTATCGGACATCTACATTTATGGTAGGTACAAAACTGTACTATGTCCTTCAAGAATGCAACTGCAGTCATAACATGTGGGTAGAATACCAAAGCTTAGCTGGGGGAGGAGGTATGCACTAGGAAAGAGATGGTGTGGCAATCAAACCCTGCAGGACTGGCGAAGCAAAGCCTGCTCTGGATCTGGAATATAGAGGGAGATTGTAGTGTTTGGAGAATGTATGCACGGAGCTCCATGTAGCAGCTTCTAGAATGTCCTTGGTAGGCACCACTCTTAAAAATGCTGTAGAGGTGGCTGTAGCTCTGGTGGAATGTGGTCTGACATTGGCTGGAACAGTCTTTCCATGAAAGGAATAACAGAACCTGATGCAATGTCCAATCCATTTAGAAATAGTCTGTTTTGAAATTGCTTTTCCTTGGACTGCAGGGGCATAAGCTACAAAAAGTTGTTCAGTCTTCCTACTGGCCTTGGTTCTGTCCAGGTAGTATCGAAGTTGCCTGTGAATGTCCAAGGTATGCAAAAGTCTTTCCCCCTTATTCTCAGGATTGGGGAAGAAAGCAGGCAGATGAATGGCTTGATTTAGAGAAACCATAGATACCACCTTTGGCATAAAAGTAGGGTTGGTCCTTAATGAAACCCTGTCTCTGTGGAAAATAATAAAGGGTGGTATTGCCATTAGGACCTGTAGCTCCAAAACCCTTCTTGCTGAGGTAATTGCCAACAGGAAAGCTGTCTTCCATGAGAGAAATTGCAAGTCAACTGAAGCTGCTGGCTCAAAGGGAGGTAGAGTCAGTTTTTCTAAGACAAAACTGAGGTCCCAGGCTGGCACTGGGGCCTTTCTTGGTGGCTTAATGTTCTTGATTCCCCTGAGGAATTGTCTTAGTAAGAGAGAAAACAGGAGGATCAGTGTCATATCTAGCTGAAATAGCAGATGCATGTATCTTTATGGAAGAATATGAGAGGCCTTCTTTAACATATCTGCCAAATATTCCAAGATAAGTGGGATGTTCAGCAATGATGCATCATGTCCCTTGCTGGTATTCCAATTACTGAATCTTTCCCACTTTGCTAAGTAAACCTTTCTGGTGGATGGTCTTCAAGCCTCTGTTAGTATCCGCTGAACTTCCTTGGAGAGAGATAAGCTGAAGTTATTTATGGGATCTCCCAGGCTGTTAGCTGCAGTGTCTGAAGGTTTGGATGCAGTGTTTCGAAATTGTGTTGAGTCAAAAGTAGAGGCCACTGAGGGAGGGCCCACCTCCTGGTGTGACATATGCTCCGTAGTAGTGGGTACCAGTGTTGTCTTGGCCAATCCGGAGCTATTAAGATTCCCTTGGGCTTCTCTGCTTTGATCTTTAGTAATACTGAGGTCATCAGTGGCAGAGGTGGGAATGCATAGATTGCTAGGGAGTTCCAGTTGAATGAGAGGGCATCTATTTTCCAAGCTTTTGGATGGTATGTCCTTGTGCAAAATATTGGTAGAAGATGGTTGAGGTGAGAGGCAAATAGGTCCACTTCTGGCTTGCCCCATGTCGAAGTGAGTTGTCTGAAGGCCTTCGGATGTAACCTCCACTCGTGTGGATCTGTGAAATTCCTGCTTAGGCTGTCCGCCAACACATTGTCTTTTCCTGGAACAAACTGGGATTGTAACTGGATGTTTAGGCTCAGTGATTTCTCCCAAAGCTGCATTGTCAGTCTGCAAAGGGGTAAGAATGGGTGCCCCCTGCTTGTTTATGTACCACATCACAGTGGTGTTGTCTGTCCGTATCATTAAATGGCCTTGCTGGAGTTGGTGTTGAAAAGCCTCGATGGCATGCATTACTGCCAGCATTTCCTTTTGGTTTATATGCAGATGTGTTTCCTTTGGAGACCATTGTCCTTGTATACACCTGCCTTCCATGTGTGCCCCCCAGCCAAGGTCTGAGGCGTCTGTAGTCATGGTCTGTGTTATCTGTGGTTTTTTGAATGACATACCTGTGTTTTCCTGGCTCACCGAGGCCCACCATAGGAATTCCTTTTGTAGGCATGGAATGAATGGTATGATTGTCTCCAAGTTGTTGCTGTGTTGAGACCAAATGCTTTTAGGTACCATTGAAGCTTTCTCATGTGTAGTTTTGCTAATGGAACCAGTGGAATGCAGGATGCCATGTAACCCAGGGCCTGTAGGAATCTCCTTGCAGTCATCTGGGTGAGTTTTGCTAAACCTCTGAAGTAATGAGTTAACTTCTCTTGCTTGTCTTCTGTCAGGTAAGCCATCTGAGAGGCTGTGTCTAGTTTGGCTCCTAAGAAGATTATTTGCTGGGATGGCTGCAGTCTTGACTTTTGGAAGTTGACTGTGTATCCCAGAGCTTGAAGTAATCGTATGACATAATCCAGGTTTTTGTCAACATCAATTTGTCGTCCGCTTGTATGAGGCAGTCGTCCAGGTACGGGTAAATTTGAATACCCTGGAGCCTGCAATGAGCAATTACTGAAGCCAGGCATTTTGTAAATACTCTGGGCGCAGTAGATAAGCCAAATGGCAATGCTGAGAATTGATAATGTTCTGGCCCTGCAAGAAATCTGAGGTATCTTCTGCAGCTGTGTCTGATAGGGACATGCAGGTATGCCTCCTTGAGGTCCAGAGTAATCAGCCACGACTCCTTGCCCAGCATGGGAAGGAGTTGCTGTAGAGTCAGCATTTTGAACTTTGGTACTATGAGAAAGGTGTTTAATGCGGACAAGTCCAGTATTGGTCTCCACTGAGATTCTTTTCTTGGAACAAGGAACAGTCTTGAGTAAAACCCCTGTTCTTGCTCTTGTTGTGGAACTCTTTCTATTGCTTTCATTCGAGTCAGCAGAGTGATTTGCTTGATAGCCTCTGCCCTTTGATTTTGTGGTAGGTTTGGCATGCCTTGTTTTCTTAGTAAGGTATGAAAATGAAACCTGTACCCTCTCTGTCTATAATGTCCAAAATCCATTTGTCCTTTGTCACTCTGTGCCAGTTTTCTGCAAACAGAGATAATTTCCCGCCCAAGGGAGCTTCTAGTTGTTCCCTGGTAGGCGGTAGTAGAGGAAAGTCATTGAGTTTGTGTTTGTTGGGCAGGTGAAACCCCTGCCACTTCTTTGGTTTCCTGGCTGCCATTGTCGCCCCTGTAAGGGCCTCTGTATTGGCCTCTTCCTCGCCACGCCTGTTCTTACCCCTTTGAAACTTTTCTGGATTAGGAAAGGACCAGTTTTTGAAGGCCAATTCCTACTGAATCTGGGGGCTTGAACCTGGAGGAAATCTTTCACAGTCTGAACTGATTTTGCTTTTTCTTCGATGGTCTTTAACACATCCTTAGCATTTGCACCAAAAAGCTTGTTCTTTTCCAAAGGTGCATCCAGAAGTTTTGCTTTTACATGATCTGATAGAGGTTGATCTTTTAACCAAGCATGTCTACGAATCACTGCCCCTGTCATAGCTGCCCTACATGAAGCTTCCAGTGCATCATATCCACACTGTAGGAAGTGATTGCTTACTTGCTGAGTTATGTACAGCTTCCTGCAAAGTCTTCCTGTCTAAAGGATCAGGAGAAGCTAATGTTTTTTGTAAATCTTCTAAGAGATAATCCTGATATTGTAACATATGAAAAAGACAATTTAAAGCTCTCATAGATAAGGTAGTGGATGTGTAAAACCTTTTTACCCAATCTCTCTAATGACCTTGCTTCCCTGTTGGAGGGCAAAGGATTTTTTGAGGTGGAGGCTGAAACTCCTTTAGGCCCCTAGGAAATAGTTTCCATATCAGCAGTATGGGCCCTGAAAAGATGGGAATGAGTTTCTGGGACCCTGTAATACCTGTCTGGCTTGGCTGGAGCAGGAGGAAGAGAATCAGGGGTAGCACTAGAGTCAGAATACAAATCATCCAGAACATCAAGTACAGGAGGAATAGCTAAGGGCCTGTGCTGAGGCTTCTTAAGGAAAGTCCTAAGGCGTTTCCTAGAATCAGAATATTCCTGACCCTGCCACTTGAAATGTTCCCTCATGGTGTGCAGAAAGTACAGGTTTGTACCTACCATAAATGTAGATGTCCGATAGGAATGCATCTTTAGTCCTTACAAATGGGTTGTCCTGTCGTCAGGCAGCCCTTCGGTCGGCCGGATTCCAAAGTCTGGGTCTGGCCTCGGCTGGTGTCGCACTTCACCCGATGTCATAGCTGCAGTTATTCGGGTATAAAGACATCAGCAGACGCCATTTTCCTCAGTGTTTCTTGCCCCAGATGCCAGGTGCCCTCTTGGAAGGCTAAATTTGGATAAATGCCAATGATTCCAAATAGTAGAGAGCAAACACAAAAAATAAGCATGTATGTACATATATACAAACAAATACACCATAATAGATCCCCCCCCAAGCTAGCTGAAGGCTGGCAAATACCCTAGGAGTACCTCAGAGGGGAAGGTGGGTGGGTAATCCTGACTGCAGATGCATTCCTATCGGACATCTACATTTATGGTAGGTACAAAACTGTACTATGTCCTTCAAGGATGCATCTGCAGTCCTTACAAATGGGTAGAATACCATAGCTAAACAAGGGGAGGAGGAAAGAGTAGAGATTATGGTGTAGCTAGGATCCCTTGCAAAACAGCAGTGGCAAAACCTGCTCGGGATCTAGAGTATAAAGGTAAATTGTAATTCTTGGCAAATGTATGCACGGAGGTCCAAGTAGCAGCCTCTATAATGTCCTTGGTAGCCACTCCTAGTAAGAAAGCTGTGGTAGTGGCTGTAGCCCTTGTGGAGTGAGGTCTGATGTTCTCTGGAGTTTTCTTTCCATGGTAGGAGTAACAAAATCTAATGCAATTTCCTATCCATTTGGAGATTGTCTGTTTTGAAATTGGTTTTCCTTCCTTTCCTGTGGCATATGCTACCAGAAGCTGGTCAGTTTTTCTATTGGACTTAGTCCTGTCCAGGTAGTAGCGTAACTGTCTGTGTACATCCAAGGTATGCAAAAGTCTTTCTCCCCTGTTCTGTGGGTTTGGGAAGAATGTAGGTAGGTGGATAGCCTGATTTAATGATACTCTGGATACCACCTTAGGCATAAATGTAGGATTTGTTCTCATGGACACTATCTTGATGGAAGATCAGGAAGGGTTGCACTGCCATTAATGCCTGTAGTTCAGAGACCCTTCTTGCTGAAGTTATTGCCAGCAGGAAAGCAGTCTTCCAGGATAAGTATTGTAATTCTGCTGTTGCTGCTGGCTCGAAAGGAGGAAGTGTCAATTTTTCTAGCACAAAGTTCAAGTCCCATGCTGGCAATGGTGGTTTTCTGGGAGGTTTTACATTTTTAATTCCTCTCAGAAACTGTCTGAGCAGGGGATGAGAGAAGACAGGAGGATCCAAGCTGTAGTCTGCTGAAATAGCTGATGCATGTATCTTGATGGAAGAATAGGACAGGCCTGTGTGGAAGAGCTCTGCCAAGTACTCCAGGATGTTGGCCATGTTTACCAGAGTCACATCTTCTCCCTTTGCAGTACTCCAAATGAGATATCTTTTCCATTTTGCTGCATAATTCTTTCTTGTTGAAGGTCTGCGAGCCTCCAGGATTATGTCTTTAACCCTTTGGGATAAATTTGGGTTAATTGCTGTTATGTAATGTTCCAGGCAGTTAGCTGCAGAGTTTTCAGGTTTGGATGCAGGATGTTGTAGTTGTTCTGTGTTAACAGTAATGGGATCAGGGTAGTGTCCATATTTGTTCCCGAGACATGCTCCTCAGCAATGAGTACCAATGTTGTCTTGGCCAGTCTGGAGCTATCAGAATGATCCTTGGACGGTCCTCTTTGATCTTCAGAAGCACCTTGTGCATCAAAGGAAGTGGTGGGAATGCGTATGCTGTCAGGTTGTCCAACTGAAAGATAGGGAGTCCACCTTCCAAGCAAGTGGGTGGTACGTCCTTGTGCAGAATTTCTTTAGCTGGTGATTGACTGGGGATGCAAACAAGTCTATTTGTGGTAATCCCCATTCCCTTGTGATGGCTTTGAAGATGTCCGGATGAAGCATCCATTCGTGGGCATCTGTGGTTGTTCTGCTTAATATGTCTGCTAGAATGTTTTCTTTTCGGTACAAAAATTGCTTGTAACTGAATGTTGTAGCTCAGGGCCACATCCCATAGGTCCAGTGCCAGCCGGCATAGAGGATATGAATGGGTGCCTCCCTGTTTGTTGATGTACCACATAACTGTGGTGTTGTCTGTCCTTATCATCAACTGACCTTCTTGGAGAAATGGTCTGAATGACTGGATTGCCAATTTTACTGCCAGCATTTCCTTTAGATTTATGTGTAGGCGCAGCTGGTCTTGAGTCCATAAGCCTTGTATGCACTTGTCCAGCATGTGTGCCCCCCAACCGAGGTCTGAGGCATCTGTCGTGATGGTTTGGCTTGGTTGGCTGTTGCTGAAGGGCAATCCTGTGTTTGATTGACAGGCCTGAGCCCACCATAGGAACTCTTGTTTCAGGCATGGGATTATTGGGATTTTGGTTTCTAGGCTGTGCTTGTGTTGGGACCACAAATTCTTTAGGTACCACTGTAGCTTTCTCATATGCAGTCTGGCATGAGGGACCAGAATTATGCAGGATGCCATGAAGCCTAGAGCTTGCAGTACTTTTCTTGCAGTTAGGTGGTTCTGCTTTGTTAATGCCAAGAAGTAGAGAGGTAGTTGCTCTTTCTTTTCTGCAGTTAGGAATGCCATTTGTTTTGATGTGTCCAGCTCTGCACCCAGAAAGGTTATTCTTTGGGATGGAATCAGCCTTGACTTTTTTATATTGACTGTGTATCCCAAGGCTTGCAGCAGGTAAATGACTCTTTGTAAGTCTTCTGTCAGCTTGTTTTTGTTGTCCGCTTGTATCAGGCTGTCGTCCAGGTAGGGATAAATTTGGATTCCCTGAAGTCTGCAATGAGCAATTACTGATGCCAGGCATTTCGTGAACACTCTGGGCGCAGTAGATAAGCCAAAGGGCAATGCTGAAAATTGATAATGCTCTGATCCTGCAAGAAATCTGAGGTATCTTCTGCAAATTGGTCTTATGGGGACGTGCAGGTATGCCTCCTTGAGATCTAGAGTTACCAGCCAAGACTCCTTGCCCAGCATGGGAAGAAGCTGCTGTAGGGTCAGCATTTTGAATTTTGGAACAATAAGGAATGTGTTTAAAGCGGACAGGTCTAGAATGGGTCTCCATTTGTTTTCTTTTCTTGGTACCAGGAAGAGTCTGGAGTAAAATCCCTTTCCTTGCTCCATAGATGGTACCTTTTCCACAGCTCTCATTCTTAATAGCTGAGATATTTGCTTTAGAGCTTCTGTCCTCTGAGTAGGTGGTAGGTTTGGCCTTCCTCTCTTCCCTAGTAGAGTATGGAAATGTAACCTGTAACCTTGATCTATAGTTTGCAAAATCCATTTTTCCCTTGTGATGCAATGCCAGTTTTTTGAAAATAAGGTTAGTTTTCCGCCTAAGGGTGCTTCTAGTTGTTCCCTGGTAGGCGGTGCCACTGTCAAGTCACTGTGATTGAGTTGTTGTGGTGGTGGTGGCTGCGTCCGTGCCTAGCTGGTTGTTACCTTGCCAATGGTGTCCCCTGTAGGCACCCCTGGATTGGTTTCTGCCTCTTGAACGCCTATTCCTGCCTCTCTGAGCCTTAGAGGAGTCCAGAAAGGACCAATTCTTGGAGGGCCAGTTCCTGCTAAACCTTGGAGGTTGAACCTGTAAGAAATCTTTCACCGTTTGTACAGATTTAGTCTTCTCTTCCATCTTTTTTAGTACCTGCTGAGCAGGGGAAACCAAATAAATTGACCTTGTCCATAGGTGCATACAAAAGCTTTGATTTGACATGGTCTGGTAATGCCTGTTCTTTCAACCATG
Source organism: Protopterus annectens (assembly GCF_019279795.1). Taxonomy (NCBI): domain Eukaryota; kingdom Metazoa; phylum Chordata; order Ceratodontiformes; family Protopteridae; genus Protopterus; species Protopterus annectens. The sequence continues at coordinate 1,229,037,216 of NC_056747.1, read as the reverse complement.
CATGTCTCCTGATAACTGTGCCAGTCATGGCTGATCTAAAGGAAGCCTCCAGTGCATCATAGCCACATTTTAAAGAATGGTTACTAACCTGCTGTATGTTATGTACCATTTCCTGAACATATTTATCTAAAGATTCTTCAGAGGAAAGCTTTTTAGTTAACTGGTCAAGCATAAACTCTTGATATTGAATCATATGTAATTGGCAGTTCAAAGCCCTAGCTGACAAGGTAGCAGAAGTGTAAACTTTTTTACCCCATCTCTCTAAGGACCTGGATTCCCTTTCAGAGGGGAGGGGGTTCTTAGTAGAAGTAGCAGCTACAGCTTTAGGGCCCTGGGAGATAGTCTCTGGATCTGCAAAAGGAGCCTTATATAAATGGTGATAAGTGTCCGGGACCCTGTAGAACCTATCGGGCTTAGCAGGAGCCGGAGGTAATGAATCAGGAGCAGTGCAAGCATCATTAAATGCATCATCTACAACAGAAAGAACTGGAGGTATAGCTAAAGGCCTATGTTGTGGTAAATGTAGAAAGGTTCTAAGCCTTTTTCTGGAGTCTGAGAAATCTTGGCCCTGCCACTGAAATTGTTCCCTCATAGCATGCAAGGTTTCCCCAAAGGAAAATTCCTCAGGTGGAGAGGCTGAAGGAATGGACTCTTCAGCATCAGAGTCTTCATAGGGAGAATAAGAAGCCTCAGTAGGGTCTGTATGTTCCGATTCATCAGAGGAACCATCAGTGGATACTGGTTCAGGGGGCTCTGCTCTAGGTCTCTTTTCTGGAGGTGGGAGAGAAGACCTGTCTGTATGAGGCTGGGATCCACGAATTAAAGAAATTAAATCCTCAGCCAAAGAAAGCATATGAGAGCTAGTGCTGGGCCTGTGTGAGGGGGGTTTGGCAGGCACAGTTTTTGAAGCTTTGGCTGCTTTAGCCCTGGCAAAGGCCTTAATAGACATGGCTGCAGGAGGCCTAGCAGCTCCACGTGCAGGGGTTGAAATATCCAGGGGAATTGTGTCTGATAACTCCTGAGAAACCGCAACAGAAGGCTGGATTTCAGAAGCCGATTCTACCAGGTTAGAGGAGGCCTCGGTAGAAGGCATGGTTTCGGCTGGAGAAAGAACCGCTTGCTCGGTTTCGGCCGAAACCGAGACACTCGCGGTTTGCTTAATGGCGGTTTCAGCCGAGACCGCAGACCGTGAGTGTCGGTCCTTTTCTTTTCGTTTCTTGGAAATTTGCGTTGTCGGAGGATCCGACGGCATAATGTAGGCAAAATCAGAGCCGAAAATTTGTTCAGCAAACTCCGACCGACGTCTAAGCGTCCGTCGGTTAAAAGAAGCACAGGCTAGACAAGCTGCTACGTCGTGGTCTGGGCCTAAACAATGTATAGAGTAGGAGTGGAAATCTTTATGAGGTATTTGTTTCCCACAAGATAAACAGTTATTCACTTTCTCTGACATCAGCTGAGGCAAGAAAGAGTCCCCAATGGGGTACTTAGCAAGTCTTCGAAGTAGTATTCGGTAGTAGTAATCTCTGGATCTGACCGACCGGAACTTGCGAACAGCTTCTGCTTCGGGCGCCACGCGGCAAGAAAGACTGGGGAAAATGGCGTCGGCTGATGCCTTTATACCAGAATAACTGCAGCTATGACGTCGGGTGAAGTGCGACACCAGCCGAGGCCAGACCCAGACTTTGGAATCCGGCAGACCGAAGGGCTGCCTGACGACAGGACAACCCATTTGTAAGGACTGCAGAAGCATCCTTGAAGGACATCTTCCCCAAAAGAAATATCCTCAGGAGGGGAGGCCGAAGGGATGGAATCTTCTGCATCAGAGTCCTCATAGGTCTGGAAGAGCTCTTCCTGGCTATCAGAGTGGACAGAGCCCTCAGAGTCTTCATCTGAAGGAGAAGGGTCAGAGGGTTCAACCCGGGGCCTTTTATCAGGAGGAGGCTGGGATGCTCTCTCAGGATGGGCCTGTGAACCTCTAATCATGGAAATTAAATCAGCAGCCATGGACATAATTTGTGTCTCCGGAGTCGGCTGAGGTAAGGATTTAGAAGTAATATGCTTTGTTTTGCTGGCTGCCTTAGCCCTAGTGTAGGCCTTAATAGACATGGCCATAGGAGGCCTGGCAGCTCCACGTGCAGGAGTGACCTTGTCTACAGCAATGGTCTCGGGCATTTCCTCGGTTTCGGTATCCGGAGGAAAGTCTATAACTGGCGGAGTAATGTCTGGAATCGGAGTCGTCGGTAATGCGGTGTCTTCGGTTCGGAGCGGTGGAGAGACAGTCTCAGAGGGAACTGGAGCACTCGCGCTAGGTTTTGGCGTGGAGTCGGTGGTAGACGCGGGCAGAGGATGTCTGTCCCAGTCTTTTCGTTTTTTGGGAGTTTGCGATGTCGGAAGATCCGACGGCATGGTGTAGGCAAATTTATCGCCGAAAAAATCTTCAGCGAACTCCGCCCGGCGCCTGAGAGTGCGCTTGTTGAAGCGAGCACAGGCTACACAGGCCGAGACGTCGTGGTCTGGGCCCAGGCAAGGGAGGCAGTAAGAGTGGAAATCCTTATGAGGTATTTGTTTACCACAAAAAAGACAATTGTTAACTTTTTCTGTAATTTCTGACATCGGCTGAGGCAAGAAAAGGTCCCCAACGGGGTACTTAGCTTTTTTGATGACTTCAGTATCGTAGAATACAGGAGCTGACCGACCGGCACTTGTGAACTGTTTCTGCTTCGGGCACCGAGCGGCAAGAAAGACTGGAGAAAATGGCATCGGCTGATGCTTATGTACTCCAGCCGCTCTGACGGAGAGAAATGCGACATCAGCCGACGTCAGACCCAGACTTTGGAATCCGGCCGACCGAGGGCTGCCTGAGGCAGGACAACCCACATGTTATGACTGCAGTTGCATTCTTGAAGGACATCACCAGGAGCTGACCCTTAGAGATGCCTGGATAAGTGCTTATTTATTAAGTACTAAAAACTGTTTTCCTCTAGACAAGTGAGGAAAGTTGAGTGCTGTAGTAATTTGTAGCTTATTTAGTGCTTATAAGTTCTGAACAAGTGCCGAGCTCAAAGAAACAGATTTGAGTGGTAAAACTAAAAAACTGGCTAGTTCTAAGGGACAGTTTGAAGAGCAGACTTTAGGTTGCCAGGAACAAATTAACCCTAGCTAAGCGGCGATGCATAAAGTGTATTTTTTATTTATTTTTTATATATATAACAGTAGCAAATGAGCAAACTGAAACAAATTAACCAATAAAAAGCTAAAAACTGAGCCCCGTTCCAGCAGTCTTCGATCAGACAAGTTCGAACTGAACACTCCTGCCACTAGGGTGCAGGGGGAACCTTCTCCAAAATAAAGATGGTCTGGATTAGTGTTAAAATTATACAAACAAAGCTAAATTCAGCAGGTCTGAATTTAGTCTATGCTACAGCAAACAAAGCGTACCAATTTCAGAAAGAAACCGTTCAAATAAGCAGGCACATCAGCAGGACTAAATACCCATAGAAAATTGTCAGCAGTACCAGCGTACAAATTTCTCTGTCTGTGGTATGTTATGCAGGTGGTGACAAATTCCTATGCAAATTAAGTGAGAAGTTAAGCTTAAAATGAATGGATTGCCTTTCCCTTCCTCTGCTTCCAAGGCAAGGAAATAAAAAGTTTTATAAAGTACAAGCCGGTTGCAGGCACCTACACAATACTGGAATCATACTATTGGGAGAAAAGCAACCTAAGAGAGTCGAGTTCAAATGTAGAAGCTGGTGTTTTCCTTTAAGTATTACTCTTCTACTTGCCAACTAGCAATTCTAATTTACTCAACATCTCTCCCAAAGTCTCTTCAGTATGTTTATCAATTTCTTGCAAGGGTCTGTGTCCAAGGCTTTAATAAAGTCAAGGTATGCTTCCTTTGTCACGTGTTCCTGCAGGAAACTAACATAAAACGAATAATGGTGAAATGAAATTACCCACTTTCCATGCTGACATGGTAACACTTGAATTCTGCTGTACTACAAAAAACAACTTACTTTACCCTCCAGTATCATCTCCATGACCTTCCTCGATACTGAGCTCATACTAACAAGTCTGCAGTTTCCTGTCAATTTTAACTCCTTTTTTGGGGCCTGGGTCCACCAAAGCCTTCCTCCAGTTCTCCACATCCTCACCTTCCTCAGTGTGACTGGCTGAGTTTTTCTGTCAAAAGACCTACAAAGAATGCCTGCTAGGTTACTTAGGATCCTTGGTGAAGCACTTCAGGTAAGCTGTACCTCCTTCTAAGGTTTCTACTGATGCACCATCTCTACCAGATGTCATCGCCTTTCACCCTTCTCACACGCTAACAGTTTCTTCCTTCGTTTTGTGAAAATGGAAGCAAGGGTTTTACTGAAAAAAGTCTTTCCTTTCCTCATCGCTACTGTACTTCTTTCAAACTCAATCTCTGCATTTACCTTTCTTTCATCTACACATTTACAGAACAACAACTTCTTCCTGCGCTACTCTGTTAAACTGCTCTCCAGACTTGGCTCTCATCTCTGTACGCCTTTTCTTCAGCTCCTGCCTACACTCCACTCCTGTAATTCTGTTATACCTTTGTAGCTTTCCCCCTTGGCTCATTCTCCTGTCTACACTCCCCATTCACAATTCAGAAAATGCATTTCCTTTGCATGGATTACCTATGTAAATTCCCTGATGAATCACAATGGCCTTTTTCTCCATACCTTGCCATTTTCCCCAACCCCTTTAGCACAGTTGTTTGCTTGATACTGTTATCTGGATCCAGAGGTTGTTTCCGGAACTTCTCTAGCCCCCCCCCCCCCCCCCCATTTCAATCTTAAAATTCTCAGAGTTTAATGTTCCCTGTCCTCCTAGAATTCCACACTTTGGCTTTGACAGTCTGTCTGCCGTCTCCCTTGCACAGAGTGAATCAGACCTCTACAGAGGCACTGGAAGTTATATGCACTTTTAGTTCTAGGACCCGAAACCCATCTCCTTGTTAAATGTAGTTTTGTAGTATGTTCAATGTCTTGGCCTTCCTTTTATGGAGCTGAACTAAACCTGTGTGTCTAGTCTCTCCACTGTTTCATTCTCATCGTGATCTGGATGCAGAAATCCACCAGTCTGCTTCCAGCAGATTAAAGTCTTCCACCGTATATTCCCATTTCTCATCCAAGCAATCCTCTTTCAGCATCCAGTAGACAATGTACTTAACCACCAGCTCTTACTCCTTTCTGACCCTAGTATGACCTGGTTCCTCTTTCCTGCTCCGCTCAAGAGCCTCAACAATATGTGATTTGGATTTTCTTAATGTTGATACCCCTTTCACCTATCTTGACATTTCTATCCTGTCTAAACTAGTTATTTTAGGATTACCACAGTCCAGTTTGTTTCATCTTTTACCAAGGTTTCGGTTATTCTATGTCTGTTCCCTCCACTTGTAAAACCATGTGAAACAAAGCATTACTCAACATGACCCTCCACCCCTTCCTGACAATCTTGTTTATCCAGTTTTCTATCATTTTCGGGGCTTGCACTTAATTTCTAAATTGTACCTGGCATCACTATTTTTACATCTGTTCCTTGTGCACTATATCTATGTATCTGCTGTCCTCCCTACCACAGCTGTCTTTAAAACCCTCCTAATTCCCTTTGAATTGTCTAATCTGCTCCCTACTTTCTCTGCTTTAGTTTTAGTGCAACTGTTCTCCGGAATGAAAAGAAAGATCAGTAGAAAGTTGGCTCACCCCAGAGGTAAACAAAGTTAATCAGTGGTACAGAAGGTCTCTCTCTCTCTGCCATGCCTGCTCCCATCACCTACTATTCAATCCAGGCTCACCAGTCCACCTTGAACCAAGCATCACTAAAATTCACATCAGTGGAGGAAATACAATTCCAAGCTTACAACTATACCTTTAAGTTTAGGCTTCAGAACAAGCCCAAAAGGGGCAAATACAACTTAAATACAAGAAGCACCATTCTTGTTTCAACTACTGTTCTTAAACCCTATTCAACATCGTTCTTGAACAAGTCTACACTGCTGTACTTTGCACTCTAAATCTGAACTGCTGCATTTAAAAATCAGAGAAATTTGTTACCATCTCAAATGCCTTTTTAAGGTAACACTACCATCATGAATTTGACAACCCCAAAAATCTCAGGAGCTGATTAGAGATACTTGGCCCTACAGATATGCCTCCCTTCATAAGTCTGTTTCTACATGCGTTCTGCCTCTGTGCCTGCTGATCATTAAGCCCCCTTATCGATCTTAAGTCCATGTGTTACCCCATAGTGAGTACCCCAAGTACACAGGTGACACTCGAATGAAGGGGTCATCATTCAGCCACGGAGATATTTTGCATCCTCAGCAGCATCTCTGTAATGACTAAGCATCTGTTAAAGCCCTAAAACCCCACCCCTGGTGGCTGACATGAGCAACCACATCGCTGTAGATCACGCTATTCCTTCCCCATGTGCACACATTTCCACCCACACACTAACAAGGACTACCACCATAGACTTCAGTCACCATGACCATGCCCTTTATCTGGGCCCTTTTTAACTCATTCTCTCCAGTACAGCTCTTTTGAGTGTGTACTTTTAACTCCCAGTGGGTGTGGCTTGAGCCTTTAAAAAATGAAGTTATCACCTTACAGTTCAAATATTCATAACTCTGGAACAACACGTGCTGAGAAAACTACAAATGGCAAACTATTCAGACGACATTAATCTTTACATTTATGGCATTCGTTCAACTTGATGTTTTGAACTGGATTTTATAAACCAAAATAAAGGCAGTGAATATTAATTTTGCATTGTTGAACAGCTTACGATATCTCAGTAACCGTTCAAGCGAGAGACATACTGCCACGGAGGATTTTCTTCATACAGCTGTAAGCCTTCGTATGAGGCTATACAGTTCTGTGTTACCTGAATGTTGAGATACTTACAGAAATAGGAAAATTATTACACTACAAATAAACAGTACACAACTAATATTAAAAACATCTCTTACACCGCATTAGACAGAGATCAAATTTCAATGCAATTGTGTTTTTCATCATGTATGCATTAAGACAAATCTTCTGACACTCTGTATATAGCATGCTTTTTGAATTATTAATGCAAATATGAACAAGCTATATTTGAAGCCTAGAGACATCAGCAGGAGGCAACTGTAGAAATGCCTGGAGGCGCACACAGCTGAAATGATTTAATAGCATGCAAGTCTTTGCTTGCATGGTAAAACATCAGACAGATGAAACTACTAACACACACACACACACACAGCGATGGACAAGGACGAAGGACATCAGTTAACTCACTCTCAGCCCTTTCTCCTTTCAGCACCCAAGCTACATTTATTTAACTTAATTGGTGGGCTGGTCCTAAAACCTTTTTCAGCCACAGACCAGGCCACCTGACAACAATACAAAGACATTACATATAAACATACAGTATTACAAATGTACTTGAACAGAAACATATAGAATTGTATCCGTACTTGAGCTTGGGTCATAATCAAAACTTTATCCCTCAATAACACAGAGCTGGGGGAGATTTCTGCCTTCCTAAGTAACAGGAGTGGCAATCTCTGCCTTCAACTGTCTTTTGACACTACAAGAGTAAAAGGCTTCTCACTCAGGTCAAGAAATGGATGACAGTGGGGAATATTTTACAACAGTGTGGGAAAACACATACAATACACAACACAATTTCATGCGGACAACCAATCAGGTCTCACCAACCATCCAAACGGCAATCACCCAATCCACAATTACTGCCAACTCCCACAATCTCAGAGCATACTGTCCCACCAGATCAGTACACTACAAAATCATGGGACACTGCTCTATTCTACTCTGTCACCCTGACAGATGAAAGACTCTACCCAAGAACACACATATGCTAAACCCTTTTTCATGGAAAAAAATAACACAAAACAAAGAAACCTCAATATTATAGTTAAAAGGACCTGGGGGGGAGTAGACAGCTTCTAAATTTCTTGCCGGCTTGTCACCTGTAAATGCCTTGCCAGGCATCTTTCTAAATAATTTGAAAACATGGGCAGACTATAAGTTGCAATAATTATTTTAACTGAAATATACCTGTAACTATGACCAAAATAAAATGTTTATTACACCCTGCATTTTCTAATGTGTGCAAAAGTTTGAAGTTGATTTCCTCTTTCAGTTACAGAAACCTAGAATAATAAAGATGCGCTACAGCAACAATGAGAGCACAAACTATCCGTTTGGCAGGTTCTTTCCTCAAAAGGAAGAGGCTGATAGCAGCAAAGAAACAGTGGACCCATATACTCTACCCTACTCTCTTTATGCACAACCCAAACTGAATAGAATCTTAACTGTCCCTTCTATACATGTAGGTGCACTTCACAAGCACTTTAAAGCTAATCACCGTCACCACTGTGCTTCTTTAGCTACCCCAGAATATCCCACATTCAAAGTATGTACTTCATAGGTTCATAATTACAACACTAACTGCCCTGATGGGCCATTTTAATCTAGACAATTTCCTTTCTAAAGGTGAGAAAGAAACCTAGCACCTTTGATCTGTGAGGTAGGCAGCTTATCCATTATACCAACCCCCCACTTCACAACTTTCACCTTAAAATGTCGGTCTAAAGTGTTTCTGCAGGCTGTAAGGTTACAAGGTACTGCTGAAAATGAGCCTTCCTGTGCCTTGTTCACTCACATGAAGAACAAACTAGTTTCATAGGTTCAACATACTATCAAGGTTTACTAGTTATCTCTATAAGCTGGCATTTATAGATTTAGGCTTTTCGCTATATTTCGCCACCCCCTTTAGTTTGAATAAAATTATGCCTAGGCTTTGTCAAGCAGTGGCCCTAAAGTGGTAGCTTTGGGGTATCCCTGTAATCTCCATTCTTCAGTCGCATTCCAAGAGACATATTTTGAGAGAGAGAAGGGCTTCAGCTCACATGTGCAGGGTTTCAAGCTGCATGATCCCAGCCTTGCCTTCCAGGAATTGCGGGTCCAGCTCTAACTCCTCCTCATGCAGTGGCTTCCTCAGCCCCAACACCACTTTGGTGCCATGCGTCTGGACTGCAACTATGCATCAGCAATGCAAAAGTGTAGCTGCTATACTTGGACAAAATGGACTCCGCAAGAGAAAAATGCTACCATCAACAACAAAAATTCTTGCATCAATTATATGGTTACAAATGCAACATAGCATCATAAACAGTAAAATCAGAACAAAAATAAAGCACTCCGTTAAGTGATTGCAATTAAAACATGGAAATTCGAACTTTTTTTTAATAAAAGAGATGTTTCCACCTCCAGAACATTATTACCCCAACTGTAAACCTGTCAAACGCTAGTGAAATAAACCACTCTGCTTGTGACCAAAATGTCTTCCACAAGACTTTGACAGATTCACTATGACAAACTTTCTCCCTCATTCTTGATTATGTGGGAAACTATCTTCAAAGATTCTGCATGTTTGAAAAAGTACACACCAGCAATCTGCAAGACAAGTCTTAATACAAAGAGATGAGGATGATTCCACTAACCCAAAGTGGCCAAACCAACAGCTTTTTTTCCCCCTCCAACTAGGCATTCTGGAGAAACTCAAGACCCAGACAGCAGACATAACAGTCACAGTAATACAAATATTGCACTACAACTGAGAAATTAACCCTTCTTGCAAAATTATGACTTGATATCTCATACTACTGTTTTGTGCATGACAGATAACTTCCACCTCTCTATACAAAGTCTGTATCATTTGCTATATGAAAAATACAGCTGTATGACACGACCAATGGAAACTGCAATAGTGACCAGCAAAGCAGGTGTCTACACATGCTCACTTCTGGTAGCCAGCCATTCTCATATTCCTACTTCCTGGAAATGAATACCAACAGAAGCCCTTGGAATGTAAGCACTTCTGCTATTGGTATGTTCAAATTTCCAGCTCCAGGAAGTGTCTCTCTCATTGGCTCCACAGTCAGGCCAATGAGAGAAAACAGCTGGTAGAAGCAATATGAGACCCAAAGTACTTATTTTGTTTCAGATCACAACCACACTTCGTTCCCCCCCCCTTTTTTTTAAGTAGGTAATGCTACTATAGTTAATGCTTTACAGACTACAGTAAAAGAATGAATAGGACACCTGGCCTCTGAGACAGGAGTTTGACACCACTTGATACAAATGTTACAAATCTTTTACTACCATACTGCACTTTAAAGTCTACTAAAGTGGCATTTAGCTGGATAAAGAAAGTGCCAGAAAAAAGCAGATAATAGCCACTCCAGAAAGTTTTAGTTTTACGCAACACTGCTGTTCTATGGGGCACTATTACCACCAACACACGGTACTGTATTCATTACAATTTGCAATAAATTCTGACACTGCAGCACTTCAAAGGCAATGAGAAGAACACAGCACTGTGCAATAACTACATTCAATGGCTCAACATTCAAATTTAGCACCTCTAACTGTATATAGTCATTCCTGATGTTGCTGTACCACAGGCCAAAGAGGAGGAATAAAAATTGTACAATAAAATCCACTCTATTTTGCTGTACAAATTTCCTCTGTTCAGCTGTCATTTTCCAAATTCAGAGTAGTGGCACTGAGCTGCCTATCTAACTCATGAATTCCAGTGTATGGTCAAGCTGAAGCACAAAAAGCAGGACAAAGAACAGTATTAACTCTGTAAACATGCAAAGGGAAAAAAGTACCTTTTGTATGAAACCTGAAAGAACGGGAACATCAGTTAAGAATCCAAAAATTATGTACTTACCACAGCAAGAAAACTGCACAACATGGTTCATTCTTGTATACTGCAATAGCTGTACTATCAGCTCACAGTTAAATTTGGCACGTGCACAAGCTTTCCATGGTTTTAACTCTTCCCCTTACCCCTAATTCCTAACACACCGTCAATCTTTGCTCCAGAACTAAGTAGGCAGCTCAGAGCATGCACAATGCTACCAAACTCACCCACACCTGCCAGGTCAGGGGAAGGCGGGCGGGGCTGCAGAAGTGGATGAACAAAAACCAAACAAGTCTACACTTATCTTTTTAATATGCAATTATCTGGTCAACACTCCTCCTCTAACACTAAGACACAATCCCCACCAGCCAAACTGGGTGGTCTCATGGAAAAATACTTTACCACAGCAGCCTTGAAAGATGCAGAAGTCCTGGAGATTACAGCCAACTTGCAATGTCTGACAAAATCGCCTAGAGAAGCCCATTACCAGCAGTGCAAACATCTATATAAACATAATGAAAAATAAATCCAGCGAGGAGGCTACAACTCTACAAGTATGACCTTTAGATTCTCCTGATATACGACTCATAACGATAATGACAAAGTTATTTTACAGACTCTGCTGCCAATCTGTTAAGAGCAAAAAGATTGTTTACCTTCTTTTGTGTTTCTAATATCATGACAGTAATAGATCCCATTCCTAAGTCAGGGAATGATTGAAGTCCATGAATTTGGTATTGGTTCAATATTTGACATTAGTCAAAAGTGCTCTTCACAGCACCCACAATGTGCCTAGAACAGACTTCTTCTGTAATTCATATAGCATATCTAAATACGAATACATCCTTTAAGACACCCACTGCTCCTACTACTACTGGAATTGTCTGGGTATCCTTCCACAATGCTCTTGTTACTGCCTGCAAATCCTGGTGTTTTATGACTTTGCATATCACTGTACATATGAACTATAATCACTGGACGTAGCAATTTCAATGATCAGTGCTACTTTTTTCTTTATTTCATGCACTACTATACCTGGTTTTCTGCATCTATTTTCTGAAATGTTGGTAATGGGTGATCCTATGTGATATAATCATCATTCTCCATGTTTTGCGGCTCATGCTTCCAATGCTTCTCAGCTACTTCAACATAGTAATGTTCGCACAATCCCTAATGCTACAATCATGACACATTACTATGCCTTTCAGTATACAGGCCCACTGTCATTCATGTATCACACCCAGCAACAAGATGTGCCACTGTTTCCAGTTGTTTTACAGAGCTGCATTTGTCCATTTCTCCCACATGTTCAATGAACTTTGTAAACCAGTATATATGTAGTGCCCTATACTGGCCAGCCTATATTAACAAAAAGTTATCTTACCATAACTTGGCATATGTGTTATCCATCTTCATTCCTCATGACTTGGGTCTCTGATCTGGCTCAGCCACATCTTCCAGACTTGGATCGGACTTTCGAGCTCTTCCCTTTACCCATAAAGCACTACACCCACACAAGCACCTCAGGTAGAGTTTGCTAATTCATCATCCATAGATAAAAAGAACAAAATAAAGAAAAAGTAAAAAGCAATGGAGGCTCAGACATGGGACATAAGCATTCCGCAATCTTCCCTAGATCCTCTAGAAAACTAAGGCAGGGGGATGGCTGGATGGGAAAGTGAGAAGGAATGAAGATGGATAACAGATGCCAAGTTATGGTAAGACAATTTTCTAATCTTATGTCCTATTCATTCCTCCTCACGATTGGGTCAGAGTCTCCAACTACATGGTTCCTGGGTGGCCCTCATGGAAGAATATGCCAGAGTACCATCAAATCAATAGAAGCCCTGCTTCTAGATAAGTCATCTAATTTGTAGTGGGCAACAAAGGTATGATTGTTTGACCAGGTGGCTGCCACAAAAATACCATCAACGGAAGCTCTGGATGAAAAAACAGAAACTGCCATAGATCTAGCAGAATGCGCCTCTTGGCCTCTCTGGGGAATCATGGTGATTCAATCAGTGATCCATTGGCCAGTGTGATCTCTGATAATGCTAGACAATGTTAACAGAAAAGGCTATGAACTATTGGTCTGTCTTCCTGTACTGTTTTGTTCTATGAAAATAAAAACACAGGTGCCTATGAACATCAAGGAGGTGCACAATGTACACTTCTTCATTGGAAAAATTAGGAAAAAATACCGGCAACTGAACAGATGGGTTAGTGTTGCCTTCTGTAGCTATTTTAAGCATAAAGACTGGGTTTCACTCCATACCACTCCCTATATTTATGAAAGACTATGTATGGAGTTTTGGATGATAACACCTGCAGTTCAGAAATTCTTTTCACTCAAGTGATGGCTACTAAAAAGATTATATTCCATAACAAAAACGTCAAGTCACAAATGTCTGCTGGTTCGAATGGTGTTGGAGTCAAACTCTGCAGCACAACGGTGAGGTCCCAAGGTGGGGAAAGAACTTTAATGGGGGGGGGGGGGGGGGCTCAGCAAAAAGATACCCCTCATAAATGCTTTCCATAATTTAAAGTAGACAAGCAGTACGACTGACTAACCATGTGAAAATTAGAAACTGCAGTTAGCAGAAGCTTGATGGTAGAAAAACTTGCTCCCGCTTCAAACAGGGTAGTAAGGAAAAGCAAAATATCTGAGATTGGTGCAGAGAAGGGAACAATGTCTTTACTAGCAGCCCAAACAATGAACCTTTTCCACTTACCATTGTAGACTTTCTTAGCTGAACACTTTGAGGCTAAGACATGCTATTAAGCGGGGAAGCAAGCTTGGACTTTCTATAGTTGGAAGTGGAGAAATCATGTGGTCAGTTTGACGGCATGAAGGCTGGGATGCTGCAATCCTGACAGGTGAGAAAGGAGATCTGGTCTTGGCACTAGTATCCATGGAGAATATTTTTAAATGAAACCAGAAGAGGAACCATATTTGTCAAGGCCAGAAGGGGGCAATGAGGATGACACGAGTTCTTCAGCCTGCTTGTCTTCTGAAGAAATTATGGTATCACTGGAAGAGGGGGATACACAAAGCAGGACCGGGGGGGCTAATTGTGTACCAGAGCGTCCCTCTGGGACTTCCCCGAAAGGGGGAGGGGGTCAGAGCAAAATAAACTCACTGCACTTGTTGAGGGGAGAGACAAAGGTCGCACCAAGGCTGACCCAAGTCGTTGCAGATCACGTTCACCAATGACTGAAGGACCACTCGTGCAGAATCAGAACAGATCTGCAGAGTTTGTCCATCAGCTCACTGGTTTTCCCCGGAACGCGAGTTGCAACCAGGTAGTGGTCCGAAGATATCACCCATTCCCAAACCCTCATGGCCTCCCTGCACAAGGGGTAAGAACGGGTTCCTCCTTGGTTTGTTGATGCACCAGACCACAGATATGTTGTTGTGTGAAATGCAATGGTCCCAGGAGGAAGATGCCCTGAAAGGCTTGCAACAATTAAAAGAACTGCTCTCATCTCAAGGACATTGATATGCATCCTAGTCTCCAGGGGGACTACATGCCTCAGACCATCCCTCCCTTCTCATGCCCCAACCACCCCAAATGGGTAGCTTCCGTGGACACTGTGGCCATTGGAGGGGGAATAGAGAATGTCCTGTCTAAAAAAGAGTTTGCCTGACGGAAGCCACCAACAAATATGGCGTGTGCAGATAGGTGTCAGTCTGATAGAACAGACAGAGGTTGGTAGAGTATACACCATTGTACTGATAATGTCCATTGAAGAATTCACAAAGAACCTTGCCAAAGAAACCAACAAGATCGCTGCTGACATCAAAACTAGGCATGCATGGGGGAATGGATAGGATAATAGTTCCCGAACTTGATTCCTCAGTGTTATGCAGTGAAGGGGGAGAGAAGCTATTTGAGCCTCTGTGTTCAATTCTGTTCCTATGAATTTCAGATTCTGCACAGGAGTCAGACTGGACTGGTCTAAACTTATGGTGATGCCTGGGGAGTGTGAAATTTGAATCAGATGATCCCTGGCTTGGCGAAGTTGATGCCTCGTGGGGGACAGCCAATCGCCAAAGTATGGAAACACCGGGAATTCTCAGAGTCTCATGTGAGCTGCTACGACTCCCATGCATTTGGTGAATACCCAGAGGGCTGTGGTGAATTCAAAGGGCAGTTCTCTGAACTGAAAGTGGCTGGCTCCCGGCCGAAAGCACAGAAATTTCCTGGCGCTCCTATCTATTCTGATATGACAGTACATGTCCTTGAGCTCTACGAAGTACAGCCAATCGTCCTTGTGCAACAGAGGCAGAATGGACTGAACTGTAACCACTCGAACTTCGACTTTTTTACATAAAGTTTCAACTTGCTTAGATCAAGTACGGGTCTTTGGTCTCCTGTCTTTTTCAGCACCAAAAAGGAGCGGGAGTAAGTTCCAAATCTTCTTTGTTCAGTCGGGACCATTTGAATGACTTTTTTTCAGCAATTTTCAAATTTCTTGGGCTGCCTGCTCCCTCGGACCAGGTGGCACGTCTGAGAGGTTCTTGTTTACGTTGGGGGGAGGGAGATGTAATAGCCTCTGGATATTACTTTTAACACTCGTGAATTATCAAAATATGCCAGACTTCTGAGTGCAAGGAAAGTCGGCCTCTGACCGCCTCCAGAGATGGACAGTCAGGCAGCACTTCAGGAGCACTGACTGGTCTTAACAGGGACAGTATCCCTGCAGCCCTAGTTCTGCGGACCCCCCTTTGCCTCTAGGGAGTCGTATATTAAACCCTCCTTCTGCCTCTGGAACTGCATTCCCTGCATGGGACCTGGAAAAGCCCTTGCGATTTATGGAACCACATTCTCTTGCCTCCACAACGGCTCCTCCAAAAGGACCTCTGTGGTGTAGAAAATCTGATTCCGAGGGCAGAAAGGGTCTATCCATCCTTTTCGCAGCAGGTGAGTATCTAACAGAAAGCCCAAACAGTGATGAGCCATCAAAAGGGGCATTAACAAAGGGCACGTTGAAGGGTTCCTTAAATCAGTCTCATCCAGGCATGCCTCCTTAGGGATAGGCCTAAACCAACCGCCTTTGATGTACCATCTGGTGTATGGGAGATTAGCCTCATCAAGGAGTTGGCAAAGGACAACAGAGTGGTTTGGGAGAAAGTCTCAAGCTACTCCGCAAGCATGGACTCAAGAGAAACTCAGAAATTTAACGACTGTAGCACGAAAGTGGCTGAGGCATAAACATGCTTTCTCGATCTGTCCAGCACTCCTTGTTAGGTGGATGGACATGGGCAGTCTCCTCTGCCGCCACCACAATGGCATCAGTACAGGACCCTTGCTCCAGTGTTTATCAGCCGGTGGGACCAGGAACCTATTGGGGCATTTAGGAATAGGTCCAATGGTATTCAGTTCCTTTACTTCCATGCTGGGCGGGATACCAAATTAAAGTCATCTGCTGGGGGAATCGCCCAGGATGCAGATGGGCCCACCCCGAAAGCCTCCAAGAACACAGTCTCCTCAGGAGGCTGGACAGACCACTCAACATTTCTGCTTCAGGATCTCTAGAATGTTTCCAAAGGCGACATTATCAGGTGGGGATAGAGGGAATTCTTCTACCTCAAGTCAGTGTCTTCGGTTAATGACTCCCATCAGGGAGTCGATCTGCCTCCTTTTGCACATCTTCAGAGAGACTTCCTCCACGGGATACTGGGGATCCTTCCTGGGAAGAAAGGACTTGGAGTCCGCTCGAGGCAGGCTGCCTTGGGACAGAATGTGTAGGCTCAAGACCGCGACCCAAAGGAGGTGTAGGGGTAGGTTGCAGGACATGAAAAGGTGGTTCACCGCAAAAGAAGAATACCCTTTCCACTACATGGAACCTATAATGGCTACGCATAATGACTTGTTCCTTATTTTAAGGAGGCAATGTTCCACATTTTGCCCACTTGTTCCACATTGTGAGAGGTAATGTTCCACATTTTTGGAGATGGAAGACTGAGGGCTGCGTGTCTGTGTTTGCATGTTTATCAACTGAAGTATTGTATTTAATTTTGTTTAGCAGTACTGGAATGAACTATTTAATACAGTTTCAATAGCAATAATGTTATTCTGCTTGATTTTCAAAGTGGTTTTATGCTCAGACAAGGTTCTGAATTTGATGCATCTGACCGATCATTTCCCTTTTTTTTTCTTTTTCCGTGCCATCCAATGAAAGCCCATGAATTTTTAAGGGGGAGGTCACAGAGCAAAAGAGCAACATTGGCAGTAGAATAATTTTTTTTTTTTTGTATTTCCAGCAGACAAGCAATCAGCTGTAGGCTAGGTGGGCTGGGAAAGCAGACTGACCCAAAGAAGCCCTTTCCGCCTCCCTCATATCGGAAGCAACAAATCTGTGGCCTCCAGACGCACACAGACCCAAGCTGTCGAAGGTCGAAGCACACAGGGGAAGAGACTGCTCTGACAAGGACAGAGCTGACCCCATTCCCCCAGACCCGGTGCAGACTACCAGGCTCAGAGATCTACTCTGCTTTGAAGAAATAGGAACACAGCTGATCAGGGGCACCAACAGAGTTGAGGAAGGTGGTTTCCCTAGCGAAGCAGATGCTCTCTGCAGTCCTGAAACCTGCAGCTCCGAAGCCAAAGGTTCAAATCAGAGAACAAGTTCTGATGGTATGGGCCAGATAGCTCACTGATCCGATGGGGGGGGGTAGTGTCTCCTCCATCCCCTAACTGAATCTGGACCTTGAGGAACTTTTTCATTATCCTGTCCACATCTGCCTTGGACTAGATTCTAGAGGACCTGAAAGAAGCCAATGACAGAGGTCCGGATTGCCTAGACTTTGGTAAAGTGGACTACCCTAGCCGGCATTCAGGAAATGCTTCAAGCTCTCGTTTCCAGAGCTCTAGAATCTGAGGCCGGAGCAGAAGAAACAGGAGATATGGCAATGACCTCAATCAGATCCGGAGGAGGCCTGTGAATCCGAAAAGGCAGCAATCTTCTTTGGATCCATGGAAGTTGGATCTGAAGTTCTTAGATTTTATTTTAGGCTCCAAGGCGTCTCAGGTAGCAGAGAGAGACCTCTTTTTCAGCTCCTTGGAGGACGAAGCCATGGAGGGCGTCTGAGCCACGGAAGCTGAAGACCCCTTAAGATAAGCTTGTTGGGCCCGTCAACGAGCGCAGGCGGATTAAAGGACATACAAATCTCACAATTTGTTTTGAGATTATAAGCAGCTAAACAGCCGACATACTCCTTGTGGGCATCTTGGTTAGGGATCTTGTGCCCACAAGAAGTGCATTGCTTGAAACTGGGAGATGGCTTATCTGATAACTATTGTCAGAAGGCACACTATTTCTTTTGAGACAACTGTACAAGTCAAAAAGCACAAAAGTAGTACCACGCACAATTAGTTAATTCTATGGGGAAACTATTTTAACTACCTTAACAATTTAAATCTTAACTATTTAAACCATCTTAATCAGTTAACGCTGAAAGAAAAATATACACCAAATGCTCTACAAAACTAACACTACAAACTTCAAAACTATAAGACCAACACACCCTAAACTAGTGAAAGGCATGGGAGGAACACACCAATTTAATTTGAAATACTAAAGCAGAAAACTGAAAATTTTGAAAAGAATATAAATTGTTTAAAGACTGGATCTTCCATCTGACTTTGAACGTGGCAAACAAGATCTGAGGTGCTGGGTTGGGTGTACAGCATTATAGGTAAAGGGAGGAGCTTAAGAGTCTGATCCAAGTCTGGAATATGTAGCCGAGCTGGATCCAAGGGTCAGATCAGAAACCCAATCGTGAGGAGGAATGAACAGGACATCATCAGATCCTTTCATCTTTCGGTTTAAATTCACCTTTCCTTAACCATTCCTGCACCACATCTTGATCGACTTGAAGCTGTTCTGTACTTGCCACAATATGCATGCCTTTTCCACATTTCTTGCCTTCTCATCAGATCCTGATCTTCCTTTAGTTTTTTTGGCATATTCAGTTGCTGCCAGATTTTCTTCTACTTCTGGTTCGATTTGCATTCCCACTTGACAGCAATATGCTTCTGTTAAACTAAGCAGGAAAGTCATCTTAAAATGCCCTTGAGGTGTATGACTATCCTTATGATGTACCATAAATACAAAAAAAAATATATATATATATATATGTACATTTCTAAAACACATCATTTCATTCTATTATACATATATTATCCTCCTCTAATAGAAGTTGGAATATTATCAATGGCCATAAATTCAAAACTGTGGCCAGGGTAAGAATGGACATGTTTTGCCAAAGCATTTTGGCAATTACCCTTTCTTATTGCATAATCGTGCTCGTAAATGCGGTCACGGACTCTCCGGTCCATCTTCCCTATATAGAACCCAGTGCAACATTTACAGAGCGCGATGTAAACCACAGATTTCGTTTCACAATTCATCTTGTGAAATATCTGGTATTTCCTATTTTTGATAGTAAAGCTATTTCCTGTCTTAACCAATCTACACCAGTTACAAAATCCACATGTAAACATACTTTTTTGCCTACTAAAATTACTATTAAAGTTCCTCTGTGTTAACTCTTTTAAGTTATTCCCTCTCCTGTATGTTACCCTAGGTCTAGGTCCTAGTTTTCCAGCTAGGAAAGTATCATTGGCAATAAAATGCCAATTGTCGCAAATTATAGACCAGATCGCTTGGGAATCAATGGAAAAAGTTGTAATAAAATTCAGTCTAAAATTACACTCACTTTGGGATGAATTAACAAGGACCTGTATACCACTTACATCGGCATAAGAACTAGGGCTGTAGATATCTACCCTCCTTTGGATCACTTCCTTTTCACACAGTAAGGGTTGGTAAAAGCCAGAAACTCTTATTTGAAACTTCATCTATTAGTTCCTCCAAGAGAGGTACTGGATAACCCCAACTGGAAAACATATCTTTTAGGAAGTCGCATTCAAGATGGAAATCATTTATGGTACTGCACATTCTTCCTGCTCGCACAAGTTGTCCCTTAACAATTGACCGTTTTTGTTTGTACGGGTGCGAGCTAGAAAAGTGAAGGAAAGTGAAGGAAAGAATTACAGAGGAACTTTAATAGTAATTTTAGTAGGCAAAAAGGTATGTTTACATGTGGATTTTGTAACTGGTGTAGATTTAACAGGAAATAGCTTTACTATCAAAAATAGGAAATACCAGATATTTCACAAGATGAATTGTGAAACGAAATCTGTGGTTTACATCGCGCTCTGTAAATGTTGCACTGGGTTCTATATAGGGAAGACGGACCGGAGAGTCCATGACCGCATTTACGAGCACGATTATGCAATAAGAAAGGGTAATTGCCAAAATGCTTTGGCAAAACATGTCCATTCTTACCCTGGCCACAGTTTTGAATTTATGGCCATTGATCATATTCCAACTTCTATTAGAGGAGGCCCCTATTCCCTACTCCTTGAGAACCTAGAATTAGAATGGCAACTAAAATTAGATGCCTTTAGAGCCCCAGGGCTAAATGAAAACTGTAATATTTCTGCCGTTCTTAAATTGAGAAGTTATTTGAGATAAACTAGTCTATCTTTCCTTGACAGGTTTAGTTAGAATTCTGTTTACAATGTATAACTTTCAGTGGTGGCTTTCATAACACTTATATATTAAACATTAAACATACATTTTTCATACAATTTGTTTACAACTTATTAATAATTAATGTAGCCTTCCAATTAGTAAAATGTTTTAAAATTTTAAAATAATAAATAAATAAATATTCACTATAATTTTTAATAATATATATATATATATATATATATATATATATATATATATATATATATATATATATTTTTTTTTTTTTTGTATTTATGGTACATCATAAGGATAGTCATACACCTCAAGGGTGTTCTTCTTTTGGTTTAGAACACTCTACGGTGATATGTATGATGTACCACAGTTAAATATATACTTTTTTAAAGTATGGGATTTATGTAAAATTCCCTAGGTATGTGGTTGTAGGTGCATTCATCTGTAGATTCAAGGAAACATTTTTATAATATTAATAACTCTTATACTTGTCTCATGTTGGTCATTTTAAAACGTTTTAAATCTCTAAAAAATTCCATAATGGTTAATTATACATGTCATTTCCTGTCTACAAGTATTTAAGACATGGGTTTGAACACTTTTAGTGTATTATCTCTGATGAAGCCACAAGAGGCTTGTGGCGAAAACGCTTAATGTCTTGTCATTAATAAACTTGCGTTCAGGCATTTGTTTCACTGTTTGACCAAGGTTGCTGTGACATTTTCTCGTATTTCATCAGTTTTATTTTTGGTTGGTTTAGGAAAGTCATCTTAAACAACTTATCACATTTTAAAAAACTCACTGTGCTTGGATCTGGTGAAGTCAGCAGGTATATGTATGCAGTCCCACAACTGCAGATTTATACAATTAAATTTCATGGAGGCCCAAACCACCTTCACAACAAGGAATATATAATCTTGGTATACACTGATTTTTATGTATCATTTGATAAGCACGAAGCATTTTTCTCATTTTCCTGTCCAACTGATCCAATACCTTTGAGGGCCAAATCACCCCAAAACTGTAAGTTGGAAAAATGGTAGAAAACCTATTTATAGCTTGGCCTTTGTTCTTAGGTGTCAGGGCTGTTTTCAATATTAGCTTTAATCCTCAAACATTCCTCATTAAGGTTTGCTCATTTGTTCATGTTTTGTTCATCCTTCATCAGTTCCCAAATATTTATACACTCCCTCCTGTTCAAGTTCCTTTATATCACATTCACATCCCAGATTGATATTTTCTTGGTGCTGCAGCTTACCTGCTTTAAATGCTGCTTTTGCAAATTTATCAGGACCAAATGATATTCTTATACCTGAAAAAGTTTTAACCACTTGTAGTTGTGCTTTCAACTCCTCATTTGATAAACAATACAATTTTAAATCATCCACAAAAAGAACATAAGTACATTTGTGTACATTTACCATAAATGTAGATGTTAGTGTATTCACTGTTGCAGTCATTACATTTGGGTTATCTGCTTACAGCACCCCTCAGTCGGCCTAATTAACAAAGTCTTGGGTCCTGCGTCAGTTGCTGTCCCTTCTTCCAGAACGTCAGGTCGTCAGGGGTATAAAACATGCAGCAGACGCCATTACATCAGTTTTTCTTGCCCCAGATGTCAGGTGCCCCCCTAATGGGAAGCAATTACATCTATAAATACAAGGAAATACTTCCAACCAAAAAGCTTTCTGAGCATAGTAAAGGAGAGTAGAGGTATAGCCAAAAGAAGAAAGGGGGCTGGAGGGAAGGTAACCAGGACTGCAACAGTGAATACACTCTAACATCTACATTTATGGTAAGTGTACAAGACTGTACTATGTTCTTTGTGTTTCACTGTTGCAGTCATTACATTTGGGTAGATTCCCAAAGCTAAGGTTGGGAAGAGGAATTTAAATAGAATTAGAACCAGATATAAGACCCTGCAAGACTGCAGTGGCAAAACCAGCTCTGGATTTAGAGAAAATTGGCAAATGATTATGCTTGGTGAAAGTATGTACATAGCACCAGGTAGAAGCTTCTAGGATGTCCCTAGTAGGGACGCCCCTGAGAAAGGCTGTAGAGGTAGATACAGCCCTGGTTAAATGGGGTCCGATGCCCTGTGGGATAGGTTTTCCATGGTGCTTATAGCAGAAACGAATGCAGTGGCCTATCCATTTTGAAATTGTTTGTTTTGAAATAGCTTTCCCCTCTATCCCTGCAGCAAATGCCTCCAGCAGTTGTTCAGATTTCCTTTGAGGTTTAGTCCTGTCCAAGTAGAATCTAAGTTGTCTGTGTACATTTAAAGAGTGCAGTATCTGTTCCCCTTTGTTCTGTGGGTTGGGAAAGAAGATAGGCAAAATGAATGGACTGATTAAGACCACACTGGATACCACCTTGGGCATGAAGGAGGGATTGGTTCTGAGGGACACCCTGTCCGCATGAAAGATGATGAAAAGTTCCACTGCCATAAGGGCCTGTAACTCAGATACCCTTCTTGCAGAAGTAATTGCTAAAAGGAAAGCTGTTTTCCAGGAAAGAAATTGTAAATCTGTAGTAGCAGCTGGCTCGAATGGAGGAAGAGTGAATTTCTCCAAGACAAAGTTAAGATCTCAGGCTGGAGTTGGAACTCTCCTTTGTGGCCTTAAATTTTTGGTCCCTCTGAGGAACTGCTTGAGCAGTGGGTGAGAGAAGAGGGGAGGCTGTGCTATAATGAGCTGAAATGGCTGAGGCATGAAATTTGATGGAGAAAAAGGACAAGCCCTTATGAAGCATCTCAGTCAAGTACTGTAGAATCTGAGGTAAATTGGGCACTGCTGCGTTAATTCCTGGAGATAGGTTCCAGGCACAAAATCTTTTACATTTTACAGGATAAGATTTTCTAGTACTAGGCCTCCTTGCCTCAAAGGATATCCATCACTGATTACCTAATCTCTCCTTTACCGCCCCTCAGTCAATTTGCTAGGTTCAGGGTTTGCAGCTAAGGCTGCAGAATCTGGTTCTCCTGCTGAGACAACAGGGAAGGAGTCTGAGGCAGGTGCCACGGAGCCAAGCGTGACACTACGCAAGAGTGGGTACCCGTGTTGGCGAGGCCAGTCTTGTGCAATTAAAATCGTACTTGGCTTGTCCTGTTTGATCTTTAGTAGTACCTTGGAGAGCAGAGGCAGAGGAGGAAAGGCATAAACCGATAGTTTTTTCCAGCTGAAGGATAGAGCATCCAATTTCCGAACTAGCTGGTTGGGAATCCTTGTGCAAAATGTGTCCAATTGATGGTTCTGGGGGGAGGGCAAACAGGTCTATATCTGGGCTCCCCCATTTGCTTGTTAACATATTGAAAATCCTTGGTTCCAGTTTCCACTTGTGTGGGTCCATGAGGTTTCTGCTTAGTCCATCTGCCAGTGTATTTAGTTTTCCTGGCAAGAACTGAGCTTGTAGATTCACTTGGTAGCTCAAGGCTGTGTTCCACAATGCCATGGCTAGTCTGCAGAGTGGGTAAGAATGTGTACCCCCTGCTTGTTTATGTACCACATGACAATGGTGTTGTCAGTTTTACCATTAAGTTGTCCTGGAAGAATGTGGTCCTTCAAGGCTGTCAGCATTCGGTACAGCTAACATTTCCTTTTGATTTATGTGCAGGTGCATTTGACTTGGGTTCCATTTGCCCAGAATACACTTCCCTGCCAGGTGAATCCCCCATGCATAGCCTGATGCATCTGTTAAGATTTGGGCGGCAGGGGGTAATGTGAATGGTAGTCCCCTGTTTTGTCGGCACGCCTCTGCCCACCAAAGGAACTCTAGGCGTAGGCAAGGTAGGAAAGGAATCCTTGCTTCTAGATCCTGTGAATGTTGACACCACAGGCTTTTGAGATACCATTGTAGTTTCCTCATATGCAGCCTTGCATATGGAATTAGAAGAATGCAGGAAGCCATGAACCCAAAGGTTTGCAGTATTTGCCTTGCAGATAGCTGGGTTTTTGTGGCCACTTGTTTGAAGTAAGTTGTCAAATGAATCTGTTTCTCTGGCGTGAGGAAAGCCATCTGGGAAGTTGTATTCAAGCTTGCTTCCAGGAATATAATTTGACGACAGGGTACCAGGTGTGATTTATTTTCGTTTATGGTGAACCCCAGACAAGTCAGCACCCTTTGAACAAAGGCTAGATTATTCAAAAGAATGTCCCGGCTTTCTGCCTGAATTAGACAATAGTCCAGGTATGGGTATATTTGAATATTTCTTTGCCTGAAAAATGCAATGACTGGAGCTAGGCACTTTGTGAATACCCTGGGTGCAGTAGATAAGCCAAAGGGCAGTGCAGAGAAGTGCATGTAGCCTGCTTTGAAGCGCAGGTATATTCTGCAAGACCCCCTGATAGGGATGTGCAGATACGCTTCTTTTAAGTTTAGTGTTGCCAACCATGCATCTTTGCCCAGCATAGGAAGCAGCTGGTGCAGAGTCAGCATTTTGAATTTTGGAATCACCAGAAAGGTGTTTAGAGTAGAAAGGTCCAGGACAGGATGCCATGTATTGCCTTTTCTGGGTACCAGGCAAAGGCTCGAATAGAAACCTTGTCCCTTTTCCTCTTCGGGTACCAACTGAATAGCCCCCAGGTTTAAGAGAGACTACTTGATTTTGGGCCTCTGACCACTGATTTGGGGGTAGATCTGGCCACCCGCTTGGTGTTGGTAATGTGTGGAAGTGAAATCTGTATCCCTGGGACACTACTTAAAATCCATTTGTCCTGGGTAATGAGTTCCCAGTTTTTGGC
Source organism: Protopterus annectens (assembly GCF_019279795.1). Lineage (NCBI taxonomy): Eukaryota > Metazoa > Chordata > Ceratodontiformes > Protopteridae > Protopterus > Protopterus annectens. The sequence continues at coordinate 1,229,012,173 of NC_056747.1, read as the reverse complement.
CTGCAGACCAATCTTTCCGCCTAAAGGAGCACTCAGTTGGGAAGTGCTTGGAAGTTTTAAAAGAAAGTCATTGAAACAGTTTTCCATGGGGGCGGGGTCTTACTACTCCCAGATTTGGGTGTGGAAATCCCCCACTGCTTAGTCTTGTGTGTCCCTTGGGACTGAAACCTGGGGTTTCTGCTGTGTCTGGGTTTGGCTTGAAAAGACCTGGAATGGGCTGGAAAGGACAAATTTTTTAGAGGGCCAGTGCCTACTAAATCTAGGAGGCTGAACTTCTAAGAAATCTATCAGTTTGCATAGATTTAGCTTTATCTTCCATCTTTAAGAACTTCCTCAGCCCTGTTGCCAAACAAGCGGTCCTGATTTAAGGGACCATCCAACAATTTAGCTTTAACATGATCAGGCAAAGATTGCTCCTTAAGCGAAGCATGCCTTCTGAGCACAGACCCAGTAACAGCAGCCCTGCAAGAGGCCTCTAAATGAATCAAAACCACATTGCAAAGTATGTTTTCCAACCTGTCCAGCAGAATGCATTAAATCCTGTAGTTCTTTATTTTCAGCACAATCAGGAATCATCACTTTCTGTTTAAGCAATACAATAACATGTTGTTGATACTTTAACATATGAAACTGGCAGTTTAAAGCCCTAATAGCCAAGGTTGCAAAAGTGTAAACCTTCTTACCCAATCTATCCAGGACCAAGAAGCGTCTATCAGAGGGGGTAGGGTTTTTAGCAGTAGAAGCCTTAACGCCCTTGGTCCCTGTGAAAGTCTCTGGATCCGCAATAGGATTTTTAAAAAGGAACTTGTGTGAAACAGGAACCCTGTAATATCTGTCAGGTTTTATGGGAGTAGGAGGCAAAGAATCGGGGCCAAACTAGATTCTGAAAAGGCATCATCAACAATGTCTAGTATAGAAGGTATAGCTAAAGGCCTATGCTGAGGCAGGAGTAAGAAATCCCTAAGCCTCTTTTTTGAATCAGAAAAATCCTAGCTTTCCCAGTGGAAATGCTCCCTTAGAATATGTTTGGTCTCACCAAAAGAAAAATCTTCTGGAAGGGAAGCAGAGGGAATAGAGTCCTCTGCATCAGAATCCTCATAAGTAGATAAGGGCAAATCCAGATCATCAGAAGAATCAGAAAAATCAGAATCCTGGTCAGAAGATTCATAAACAACTTCAGTCCTAGGTCTCTTAGAAGGGGGAGGTTGGCTTCCCCTGATTAGAGAGTTAAAAGATCTTCAACCATTCTTACAATTTGTGTTTTAGGCATAGAGGACTAAGCATGCAGCCTGGGCGTCTGTTTCTTAGGCATGGTTCGAGATTTTGGCCTAAATGAAGAAGGCGTCAGTTTAATATACAAGCCCAGAGGCCTGAATACACCCTCAGAAGCCAGTGCCTGCACAGCCTAGGTAGAGACATCCGCAGATTCCACAGATGAAACATCTCGTGGCATACCGGACTCCGAATGGGTCTCGGTAGAGGCCTGCATGTCAGAAGTAGCGGGTATCAGGGGCTGCGAAAGTGCCTCACCGAGTACCAGCGAACTGGCGACTGGCTTAGGAAAAGCGGCGGCAGCTGTGGACCTTGGCGACCTGTTTCTGTCTTTACCTTTGCATTTTTTCAGAATCCCTGTAGTCGGATGGCTAACGGACAACATTTCTGGATAATTAAACTAAGACCAGAAATATTTAGAGGCGAAAATACACAGACGGCGGATAGTGTGCTGATTAAATAAAGCACAAAATTGACAGCAAGGTACGTCGTGGTCAGGGCCTAGGCAAGGAATACAGTACCAATGAAAATCTTGGTGAGGTATTTGCTTTCCACAAGTAATGCAGTTATTAACTTTTACGGACTTCGGAAAGGAGCAAGAAAAAGTTTCCCCAACGGGGTACTTCGCTTTAGTTGAAGACTTTGGTTCTGAAACTCAAAAACGAAAATTTCAGGAGTCGGCCGACCGGCACTTGCAAACTGCTTCTGCTTTGGGCACCACACGGCAAGAAAGACTGGTGTAATGGCGTTGGCTGCATGTTTTACACCCCTGACTACCTGACATCATGGAAGAAGTGACAGCAACCAACGCAGGACCCAAGACTTTGTTAATCAGGTCGACTGAGGGGTACTGCAAGCAGATAACCCAAATGTAATGACTGCAACAGTGAAACAAAAAACATGTGCTTCACTTGGTTTTCTGTGAGCCAAGTTGCAACCATCCCCTAATCTGTTAAGCAGACAGGCTTAATAGGTTAAGGGCAAAACAAAAGAGCAGTGGTGAAATATTTCCTTTTTTTTTTATCCCCCAAGATGATAATTTGTCCTTTATTATGGCTCACTTGCAAAGTGGTTTGCCACTGTTCCATAGTCACTGTAATGTAATTGACCAATACAAGGTGTATTGTACATCTGTAAGCAACCTAACCATGAATGTGGGATGCTGTCAAATGTTTTTTAATACTCTATCCATGACATGCTTGGATTCTTCCCATTTTTACACTTCTCTGTTACGGCTGTATTTAACAAATGATTCTTTGTTCCATGACTTTGTTACCCTTTTGTTCTATTGCCATAAATGGAGTTTTTTCTAAATGACTATAAACTGTTTGCATCAATTCCTTCAAAGTTTGTACACTGTCAAAAGGCAAGTTATTGGTCTACAGTTTTTAGGATGGCTTGCAGGTTCAGCTCTTGAGAAGTACCATTTTTCCTGTTAACGAGGCTGGTATCTGTTCAAGATGTGCATGTTACTTCTTATATCCACTCAGCACCTTTATGTTCCACAAGTTTTTCAAAATATTTCTCTAAAATATGCACTTCCTTCTTTGGTGGTGGTTCTACTCCTTTTGCTTTGTTTCCCAGTTCAATATAAAACAATTAGTTATGTACTCACCATAACAATAGATGTATGTGGTCCATCTCGCCTACATTCATTACTGACGGGCTCGGAGCCGAGGATCGGCTCAGACTCGGCCGCTATAACTAGCACGAAGTCTCTAATTGGCTGGGCTAAGCCTGTATCCCAGGATGCACCACGCCCAAACCCCCAGATCTTGTTTGCCACAATATAATCATTACACATACATAACCCCACAGGAACACACAGCAAGAAGAGAGAAAAAATAATATCCTCAGAAGGGCCTAAGAACATAAATTTCCTCCAAGTCCACCAGGAAAGGGGAAGGTGGGTGGGTACGCAAGAATGTAGGCGAGATGGACCACATACATCGTTATGGTGAGTGCATAACTAATTGATGTAATGTGGTCTTATCTCGCCTACATTCATTACTGACGGGACAGCGTCCCTAGCACCTATATCCTGGAAGGCTCATGGGAAAACACTCCTGAGCACCGTGGAACCAAAGGAAGCCCGGCCTCTAGAAGCCATGTCCAGCTTATAATGAGAAATAAAGGTGTGTGGGAAGCCCAGGTGGCTACCGCACAGATTTCATCCAAACAGAGCCTAGCATGAAAAGCCACCGAGGTAGCCATAGCCCTGGTAGAATGCGCCTTAACTGGGAAAGGTAGATCACTACCTGCCGATGTGTAAATAAATGAGATACAATCCTTAATCCACCTTGCAATAGTGCCTTTGGTCACAGGGCTACCAATCCTATTCTCTGAAAAGGACACCAACAACTGATCCGATTTCCTCTCTTGTTTTGTCCTGTGCAAATAAAACCTCAGTTGTCTACGTACATCCAATTGGTGAAATTTGAATTCTGCCTTGTTTGAAAAGTGTGGGAAAAACACCGGTAACTCAATGGATTGGTGTAGACAGAAGGTAGAAGAAACCTTGGGAAGAAAGGAAGGGTTGAGTCTCAAGGATACTCTATCCTTATGAAAAATGAAATTAGGTTTAACAGAAAGGGCTTGAAGCTCTGATACCCTTCTGGCTGAAGTATTGGCCACCAGAAAGGCAGTCTTCCAAGACAAATATTTTAATTCACAAGTGGCTGCAGGCTCAAAGGGAGAAGTTATGGCTCTAAGCTCCAAGTTTAAATCTCATGGCAAAACTGACTGTGAAACTGGGGGATGAAGTAACCAGGCTCCTTTTAGGAATGCTTTACACAGTTTATGGCCCATGAGGGAAGGCTCATATGAAATGTGAAAATTAGAAATTGCCGCCAGCTGTGCCTTAATAATGGAGGCAGCAGAGGCAGCAGAACCTTGCCTGAAAAGCGTCGCAAAAAATCCAAAACTGCCGTCACAGGGGCTGTAAAGGGATCTAGATTATGTGACTGGGCCCAGATAGCAAAATCTCTTCCATTTACTGGAGTATATCTTTCTAGTGGATGGCTTGTGGGAAGAAGATAGGATATGTACCACTTCCGGTGTAAAGGAAAGCTGTCTGACTAAGGACAAAAGTGGAGAAGCCAGGCAGTGACCTTGAGGGTTCGCAGGGATGGGTGGAACTGCCCTGACAGATGAGTCAATAGGTCTGGAACTGGATCCAGAATCCAAGGACCGTCCATGGTATATCTCCGGAGAAAGGGGAACCAAACTTAATGGCCAGTGTGGTGCGATCAAAATAATTTTGCTTCCCAAGGAAGTTGCCTTCTGAATCACCCCTGGCAGCAGAGGAAACGGAGGGAAGGAGTAGAGCAGACCGGGGGACCAATTGTGAACTAGAGCGTCCCTGGGTGACTCCCCCCGAGGGGGGATCAGAGTGAAGTAACTGCTGCACTTGGCATTGAGGGGACTGGCAAAGAGGTCGCAGCAAGGTAGACCCCACCTGGAGAAGATCTGAGCAGCAACTTGCCTCACGAGTGGTCCCTGAACGATCATCAGAATAGCTTTGCTTATAGCCTGTCTGCTATCACATTGGACTTCCCCGGAATGTGCGTTACCACTAGAAAGTGTTGGGAAGACACCGCCCAATTCCACACTCTCATGGCCTCTCTGCAAAGGGGATAGGACTTGGTTCCCCCCTGCTTGTTCAGGTACCACACGACTGACATTGTCGGAAAGAACTGAAATAGTTCCCTTGGGAAGAGAGCTGTGAAGTGCCTGCAACGTTAGTAGCACCGCTCTCATCTCCAGAACATTTATATGCCAGTGTACCTCGTGATCTTGCCACGTGCCTTGGACCGTCCTGCCCGATAATGCCCCCCCACCCTGTCTGGGAGGCGTCTATGGTCACTGTGGCAGTAGGGGGCGGAAGGTTCAGGGATCTCCCTTTGTTCAGATTGGGTGAATGAAGCCACCAACGCAGGTCCTGTCGGCATTGTTCCATTATAAGAATCGGATGAGATTGAGGGAATTCTTGAAAGGACCACTGGACCGAAAGAAGCCACTGGAGTATCCACATATGTAGCCTGGCCAGGGGTACTAGTAGGATGGTGGCCGCCATGGAACCTAGTAACTGAAGAACAAGTCCAGCTCGGACCTTTTTCAGAGGTAATAAGGCCAAAACTTGAGCCTGTAGCACTTTTATTCTTTCTTTAGGAAGGAAAGCCCTCATTTATACGGAATCTAGCTCTGTGCCGATAAATGCAACACGTTGTGACGGCAGCAAGACAGATTTTTGCCAGTTGAAAGTAATCCCTAGGAGTTGACCCAAGTTGATGGTGGCCTCCGTGGCTCGAAGTAGATGCCTGGTGGGGGCGGTGAGAAGCCAGTCGTCTAGGTAAAGAAACACCTGGAATCCTAGACGTCTCAGGTGAGCAGTCACCACCGCCAGACATTTGGTAAACACCCTGGGGGCTGTGGTGAAACCAAAGGGCAGGGCTCGGAAATGGAAATGACTAGCTCCCAGCCGAAGCGTAAGTGATTCCTGGAGGCCTTATCTTAATGTGATAATAGGCATCCTTGAGATCGATGGAGCACATCCATTCTCCTTTTTCCAACAAGGGGAAAATGGTTTGAAGAGTGACCATTCGGAACTTGGACTTCCTGATGAAGCGGTTTAAACGGCCGAGATCCAGGATGAGCCTCAAGCCCCCTGTTCTTTTCGGCACCAAAAATAGCCTTGAGTAAGTTCCTGATCCGATCTGGTCTGAGGGGACTGGCTGGATGACTCCTTTTTCCAGCAGCTTTGAGACTTCCAAAGCTGCTTGATCCCTTTTGACTGGGTGGAACGTCTGGGACTCTCCTGGATGGCGGAGGGGGTGCGAAAAAAGGGAATGGTGTAACCTCCGGCAATAATTCAAAGCACCCATCGATCCTGAGTGATGTTTCCCCAGGCTTGAAGATGCTTCGAGAAATGACCCCTGACTGGCTCCGGAGAGGCAGCCAGGCAGTCCATCAGGGACGTTGGTAGGAGGAACCACGAAAGGACTCTCTGTCTTCTGAGTTGCGGGGGCCTCCCCCACCCCTATGGCGACGTCTTCCAGAGTAATTCCCCCCTCCTCTGCCTCTGGAGGGGGGGTCACCATGATGGTCAGTAAAAGACTTGAGACTTCTTGAACCACATCTTTCCTCCCCTCTGCGCCTTGGGATAAGGTCTAGAGGGAAGCGAAAAACGGGCCCCTACGGCAGACAAAGTCTTACCCTCCTGCTCACATCTGGTGAGTGTCTTTCACTTTGGGTCCAAAGAGGGAGGACCCGTCAAAGGGAGCGTCCGTAAAGGAAGAATTGAAGGCCTTCGCGAAGTGACACAGGCGCATCCAGGCTTGCCTACTAAGGGCTACGCCTGCGCTAGCTGCCCTACCCGCCCCCTCGGTTGCATAGGATATGAGCCTCATGAACGAGTTAACAATAGAAGACAGGGTAGACAGCTGGGCGCTGACAGTCTGGTTCACCGCCTCAGGCAAGTTACCCGACAGAGCATCTCCCAACTCCTTGAGATCTCTTTGGAGCCTCGTAAAATGACACAGATAATTCAATGACCGCAAAGTAAAGGTCGCTGAGGACAGGGTAAGCTTTCCATACCAATCCATACTCCTAGACTCCTTGTTAGGAGGATGAACAGAAGCAGAAGCCTCTGCAACTTCTTGCTTAGTGGCAGACGTCACCACCACAGCATCTACAGGAACTCCTTTTGTCAACTCTTTCCCAGGAGGTGCAGACAAGAACTTGTTCGGGCGGCTGGGAACCGGTTCCACAGAGTCAGGGTGTTCCCACACCCTTCGACAAATAAGGTCCAACAATTCATCAAAGGGGGGAGACACCCAGGAGGCGGAAGGTCATGCTCCGAAGGCCTTGAGGAAGACAGACTCCTCCTCAGAGGGGGTTTTGGAAGGCCAGTCGCCTCTGTCTCAAAATCTCCACGATGTCGGAGAATGAGACATCGGAGGACGACTTTGGGGACCCCTCTGCATCATCGAGGTCGGTGTCTGAGGTGACAGACTCACCTAGGGAGTCGATGTGCTTCCTCTTACACAACTTCTTTCTGGGAGGCTCTTCAGGCAAAGACTCTGAAGGGCCTTCAGAAAGCAGGGGACCACGCATGGGGGTATCCCCAGGCCTTTGAGCCCCACTGCCTGCTGATATGGGGGCATCAGAGGCTCTAGTCACAGTGTCCGGGAAAGGAGTGGTTGACTCGAGTGATGTCACCGAAGACCTGGCCAGTGCGCTCCTCATGGCCTCGAAGGCAGGTCCACCAGAATCTGAGGAGCGACCCGTCTCAGAGACCACAATCGGAACAGGGGCTCCCCCGGCCAAAGCACCAAGAGGGAGACTAAGAGCAGAGGTCTGGAGCCCCGACGTATCCCCCTCGGGTCCGACCGACGAAACCAGAGTGCCAAAACCATTAGATGGAACCGAAAAGGTTGCAGCAGAGGTCGGAGCCGAAAAACTCAAAGGGTGTTTCAGAGCCGACCCAAGGACCTCACTCGACTCAGAACACTCCGGCTCCGACGACACAGAGGTGGAGGAGGAATAAATCGGAACCGACAAAAGGGCAGGCTCCGGAGCCGACTGGGCTAGAGCCGAGAATAATTTTATTAACACTGGTGACTGGAGGAGCCTCTGCACCACCCTATCCAAATCAGACAACCTGGAGGACTTGGAGGACACAGAAGGGGATCGAGAAGTCTTCTCTAATGGATCCAACATAAAGCTAGGAGAATGGCTCCGAATCGGCTCCAAGACAATTGGAGCCGTAGTTGGCTCCAACACAAAAGAAACCTCCTTCGGCTCCGGCAGCAGTGGAACCGAAGAAGCAGTCTCTGGTACCGACAGCATCTCCTGCGGCTCCGAGACCAATGGAGCCGAGGAAGGTGAAACAATCTATGTAATGTGGTCCTTATCTCGCCACATTCTTAACTGACTGGTTCAGAGCAGAGAATCGGCTCCGTCTTGGCCACTATTTACTAGCTCAAAGTCTCTGATTGGCTGGGCTAGCCCTAGTATCCCAAGATGCACCACGCCCAAACCCCCAGATCTCATTTGCCGCTGGTAGTGTACAGACATGGTCTCGAGCTTGGCTGTGGCTAAGTACCTTATTTAAACTGCTTTTTTAGCTTATTTTTCTAAACTTTGTCAAAAGCTGTTCTTACAGCTACGTTGAGTGTATCCTGTGTTTTGCGACTAGTTCAGTTAATTTTTTTAGTTTTTGTGGATTCTTTGTGTTTGGCAGGCTAGGCTCGTTTAATTTAGAGGGCCTTAGCCTCTCCAGTGTCTGTTACGTCTGTAGGGGTGAAGTTAGAGCCCCTTTCTTCAACTAGCTTAGTTTAAGTTTTTTTTGTGGCATCCTTGTGTTTGAAGGGCTAGGCCCGTTTAAGTTAGAGGGCCTTAGCCCTCTCTTGTGTCCGTTAACTCTGTTGGGACTAAGTTAGACCCTTCCTCCTGCCTTCCTTATCTTGTGTGTGGTTTACTGTGAATTACCATGTCAGGCAAAGATCAGAAGGAGCATAAGCCTTCTGGTTTTAAAAAGTGCACCAAATGTTATTATAAGATGTCTTTAACAGATGGCCATGCCATCTGTGTGTATTGTTTGGGCGCCATTCTTTTGCAAGAATCTTGTAGTGTTTGTCACTCCTTTAGTTCTAGTCTTACAAAAGAGGAAAAATAAATCGATTCTTGGGGGCCTTGTCAAACCTGCCTTTGAAGAAGCTTTGGAGTCCGCCTCCCCTAGTGGGAAATCTAAATATAAACCAAGAGAGAGATCTCCGGCTCCATCTAGTTCCTCGGAGCCATCGCAGAAGATACTGAAGACAGCTCCACCTTACTCGGCTCCATTGGCTTTGGAGCCTAGGGAAGGAATTCCTGTGTCAGAGTCGGCTTCCTCGGCTCCATTGTTATCAGCGCCGCAGGAGGTTTCTTTGACACTGGAGCCAGCTTCGGCTCAGATTCTCTTGGAGCCGATTTGGAGCCCTTCTGCAAGTCTAAACCTGGATTCTCTGGGTAAGATATCTCGACCACCTTCGGTGTCCTCCAAGTCTTCCAGGTTATCGGATTTGGATGTGGATAGAGCGGTACAGATGCTCCTTCAGGCGCCGGTGTTAGCCAGGTTATTTTCCACTCCAGCCCAGTCGGCTCCGGAGCCTTCCCTCTTGTCGGTTCTGATTATTCCTCCTCCGGGCACTTGCGTCGGAGCAGAGGTGTTCTGCGTCGAGTGAGGTCCTGGGGTCGGCGGCGATACCCCCCATTAGGCCTTTCGGCTCCAACCTTTTCGACTCCCATCTTCTGGTTGTGGCACCCGGGTTTCCTCGGTCGGACCAGAGGGGGATACATCAGGGCTTCATCCCTTGGCTCCAAGTCTCCCTCTTGGTGCCTCTGCTAAGGGAACCCAGACTCAGATTGTAGTTTTGGAGACTGGTCGATCCTCTGATTCCAGTGGACCCGCATTCGAGGCCATGAGGAGCGCACTGGCCAGGTCTTCAGTGACTTAACTCGAATCAGCTACTGCTTCCTTTGGCACTGGGGCTGGAGCCTCTGATGCTAGCGGGGATCGAAGGCCAGAGGATACTTCCATACGTGGCCCCCAGCTTTCTGAGTGTCCTTCAGATTCGTCGCCTGAGGAGTCTCCCAGAAAGAAATCGTGCAAGAGGAAGCACGTTGACTCCCCGAATGAGTCCACTTCTGATACCGACCTCGATGACGCAGAGGGGTCCCACAAGTCGTCCTCCAATGACGTCTCATTCTCCGATATCCTGGAGATTTTAAGGCAGAGACGCGACTGGCCTTCCAAATCCCCATCTGAGGACAAGTCGGTCCTCCTCACAGCCTTCGGAGCCCGACCTTCCGCCTCCTGGGTGTCTCCGCCCTTCGACGAATTGTTAGACTTTGTCAAAGGGTTTGGGAACACCCTGAATCCGTGGAACCGGTGCCCAGCCGCCCAAACAAGTTTGTCTGCACCCCCGGAGAAAGAGTTCCTAACTAAAGGAGTTCCTATAGATGCCATGGTGGTGGCGTCAGCCACTCAGCAAGAAGTTGCTGAAGCTTCTGTTTCCGTTCATCCTCCTAACAAGGAGTCCAGGAGTATGGATCAGTATGGGAAGCGTACAGTCTTCAGCGACCTTTACTTTGCGGTCGTTGAACTATCTTTGCCACTTTACTAGGCTCCAAAGAGATCTCCTTAAGGAATTGGGAGATACCCCTGTCGGGTAACTTGCCTGAGGTGGTGAATCAGACTGTCAATGCCCAGTTGTCTACCCTTTCCTCTGTCAATTCGTCCATGAGGCTCATATCCTATGCAGCCGAAGGAGCGGGTAGGGCAGGTAGCTCAGGCATAGCCCTCAGGAGGCAAGCCTGGATGCGCCTGTGTCACTTTGCGGAAGCTTTCATGTCTTCCTTCACTGATACACCCTTTGATGGGTCCTCCCACTTTGGACCCAAAGTGAAAGACACTCTCACCAGATGTGAACAGGAGGGTAAGACTGTCTGCCATAGGGGCCCGTTTCTTGCCTCCCTCTAAGCCTTATCCCAAGGCACGGAGGGGAGGCAAGATGTGGTTCAGGAAGTCTCAGAAGTCGTTCCCCGTCGAGCATGGTGACCCCCACCTCCAGGGGCAGAGGAGGGGGTCCCCGCAACTCAGGAGACAGTGAATCCTTCCGTGGATCCTCCTACCAATGTCCCTGAGGGACTGCCCGACTGTGCTACTCTGGAACCAGTCGGGGGCTGTTTTTCGAGGCATCCTCTAGCCTGGGAAAGTATCACTCAGGATCAATGGGTGCTCCAAATAATTACCGGAGGTTACACCATTCCCTTTCTTACACCCCCCCTCCCCTAACCAGAAAAATCCCAGACGTTCCACCCAGTCAAAGACATCAAGTAGCGCTAGAGGTTTCAAAGCTGCTGGAAAAAGGAGTCATCCAACCAGTCCCCTCAGACCAGATCGGATCAGGAACTTATTCAAGATAATTTTTGGTGCCAAAAAGGACAGGGGACCTGAGGCCCATTCTGGACCTCAGCCGTTTAAACCGATTTGTACTGAAGTCCAAGTTCCGAATGGTCACTCCAGTCCATTTTCCCTTTATTGGAAAAAGGAGTATGGATGTGCTCACTCCATAGATCTCAAGGATGCTTATTACCACATCAAGATAAACAAGGCATCCAGGAGTCACCTACGCTTCCGGCTGGGAGCCAGTCACTACCAGTTTCGTGCTCTGCCTTTTGGTCTCACCACAGCCCAAAGGGAGTTTACCAAATGCTTAGCAGTGGTGACAGCCCACTTGAGACTTCAAAGATCCCAGGTTTTTCCTTATCTGGACTGGCTTCTCACCACCCCATCCAGGCATCTACTCATTCGAGCCACGAACGCTACCATCACATTGGGCCAATACCTAGGGATTACCTTCAACTGGGAAAAATCTGTGTTGCGGCCATCACAGCGTGTTGCATTTATCGGCGCAAAGCTAGACTCCGTCCAAATGAGAGCCTTTCTTCCAACAGAAAGAATCAAAGTGCTAGAAGCTAAGGTGTTAGCCTTACTACCCCTCAAGAAAGTCCAAGTCAGACTTGCTCTTCAACTACTAGGGTCCATGGTGGCTACCATCATGCTAGTACCGCTAGCCAGGCTACATATGCGGATCCTCCAGTGGCTGGTCTCGGTCCAGTGGTCCTTTCAGGAGTTTCCTGTCTTATCCCATTCTCATCACGGAACAATGCCAAGACCTACGTTGGTGGTTTCAGTCATCCAATCTAGACATAGGGAGTCCAGACCCCTCTGTCTCTTACCGCCACGGTGACCACAGAAGCTTCCCAGATAGGTTGGGTGGCCATTATCTGGACAGAACGGTCCAAAGCACATGGCAAGATCACGAGGTACACTTGCACATCAATGTCCTGGAAATGAGAGCAGTGCTTCTAGCATTGCAAGCACTTCAGAGCTCTCTTCCCAAGGGGACAATTGCTATTCTTTCAGACAGCATGTCAGTTGTCTGGTAACTAAACAAGCAGGGTGGAACCAGGTCCTATCCCCTTTGCAGAGAGGCCATGAGCGTGTAGAACTGGGCGGTGTTTTCCCAACGCTTTCTAGTGGCAACACACATTCCGGGGAAGTCCAATGTGATAGCAGACAGGCTAAGCAGAGCTATTCTGATGCCTCACGAGTGGTCCTTGAACAACCAAGTTGCAACTCAGCTGTTCTCCAGGTGGGGTCAACCTTGCTGCGATCTGTTTGCCAGCCCCCTCAATGCCAAGTGCAGCAGTTACTTCACTCTGATCCCTCCCCCCCAGGGGGAGTCTACCAGGGACGCCCTAGCCCACGATTGGCCCCCAGGTCTTCTCTATGCCTTCCTTCCATTCCCTCTATTATCAAGAGAGGTTCAGAAGGCAGCTTCCTTGGGAAGCAAGAGGATTCTTATCGCACCATACTGGCCTCGTCAAGTTTGGTTCCCCTTTCTTCAGAAGTATACAGTGGATGGCCATTGGACTCTGGAACCAGTACCAGACCTATTGACTCAGTCGGGTGAGTTCCATCCAGCCCTACGAACCCTCAGGTTGACCGCGTGGCTGCTCCACTTCCATCCTTAGACTACATTCCTTTTCACCTGAGGTGTTGCATATTCTGTCGTCCTCCCACAAGTAGTCTACCAGAAAACTATACTCTAGCAAATGGAAAAGATTTGCTATCTGGGCTGAAGCACACAATCTAGATCCCTTAAAAGCCCCCTTGTCGGCAGTATTAGATTTTTTGGCTATGCTCTTCAAACAGGGTTCCGCTACCTCCACTATTAAGGTGCAGCTGGCGGCCATTTCTAACTTTCACGTCTCACATGAGCCTTCCCTTATGGGCCATAAACTTTGCAAAGCCTTCCTGAAAGGAGCCTGGTTACTCCGTCCGCCATTGTCACAACCAGTTTCACCATGGGATTTAAGCTTGGTGCTTCAAACCTCAACTTCTACCCCCTTTGAACCGGCTGACACTTGTGGATTAAAATATTGGTCTTGGAAGACGGCCTTTCTGGTCGCCATTACTTCAGCCAAGAGGGTATTGGAGCTTCAGGCCCTTTCCATAAAGCCCCCGTATTTGGTCTTCCATAAGGATAGGGTTTCCTTGAGACTCAACCCCTCCTTCCTTCCTAAGGTATCTTCTACCTTTTGTCTTCACCAATCCATTGAGTTACCAGTTTTCTTTCAAAACTTTTCAAATGAAGCAGAATTCTAATTCCACCAGTTGGATGTTCATAGACAACTAAGGTTTTATTTGCACAGGACACAACCCCACAAGAAATCAATCAATTGTTTGTGTCCTTCTCAGAGAACAAGAATGGTAGCCCTGTGACTAAAGGTACTATTGCTAAATGGATTAAGGACTGTATCTCCTTTATTTACGCATCAGCAGGCAGAGATTTATCTTTCCCAGTTAAGGCTCATTCTAACAGGGCCATGGCTGCATCAGTAGCTTATCATGCTAGGCTCTCCTTGGATGACATCTGTGCTGTGGCCACCTGGTCCTCTCCTCACACCTTTGTTTCTCATTACAAGTTTAATTTGGTGTCTAGAGACCAGGCTTCCTTTGGTTCCACAGGGCTCAGGAGTATTGTCGGTGAGCCTCCCAGAAAGTAGGTGCTAGGGATGCTGTCCCGTCAGTTAAGAATGTGGCGAGATAGGACAACATTACATCAATTAGTTAAGTACTCACCATAACGTCAGACGTATGTGGTCCACTCGCCTACATTCTTACGTACCCGCCTACCGTCCCCTGACCTGTTGGACTGAGGCGATTATGTTCTTAGACCCTTCTGAGGTTATTTTTTCTCTCTTCCTCCTTGTGTTATTTCTAGGAGGTTGTGTATGTCACTGTTATATTGTTGGCAAACAAGATCTGGGGGGTTGGGATTGGTGCATCTTGGGATACTACGGCTAGCCCAACCAGAGACTTTGAGCTAGTAAATAGCGGCAAAGTCGGAGCATATTTCCGGCTCCGAACCAGTCAGTTAAGAAGGTAGGCGAGTTGGACCACATACATCTGACGTTATGGTGAGTACATTACTAATTGTTAATCTTTTCTCCGATGGCTCCGACGAACTAGACGGAGCCGGAGATCTCTTTTTTTGTCTTAGATTTCCCGCTAGGGGGAGAAGACGCTAAAGCTTCTTCAAAGGCAGGTTTTACCAGGCCCTTGAGAATCAACTTATTTTTTCTCTCTTGCAAGACCCTGGAACTAAACGAATGACACACACTGCAGGACTCTTGCAAGTGTATAGCTCCCAAACAGTACATACAGATGGCATGGCGATCAGAGACATCTTATAGGAACATTTGATGCACTTTTTAAAACCAGAAGGCCTATGCTCCTCCTGATCTTTGCCTGACATTTTAAATCTCCACACAAAACCAGACACCAACACGAAAGGGAAAGGAGGAAGGGACTAACTCAAACGCCCCAAAAACCAACAAGGAAACCCACCGAACAGGGCTAAGGCCCTCTAACTTAAACGGGCCTAGCCCGCCAAACACAAGGATACCACAACTATAACTAAAAATGGAAAACAGTCACAAAACACCAAATACACAGAACGTAGCTATTAAAATAGCTTTTGGTTGTGAAAAAAAAATTACAGGAAACTAAGTAAATAGCTCAGATAAGGTACTTAGCCACAGCCAAGCTCAAGACCACGTCTTCACTCAACGAGCAGCAAACGAGATCTGGGGGTTTGGGGGTGGTGCATCCTGGGATACAGGCTTAGCCCAGCCAATTAGAAACTTCGTGCTAGTTTTGGCGGCAGAGTCGGTCAGTAATGAATGTAGGCGAGATAGGACCACATTACATTTGTGTGTTATTAATGAATTAATTATTTTGTACTTTTCCTTTAAGTTTATCTGCATATCATCCAGGTTTTTCTGCCTGTGCCAATACCTGTAATTCGTTATTTATAATAGTGTGATAGATCCTGGTCTATTCCGATAGACTTAAAAACAAAAAAAAACAAAAACAAACAAAAAAAAAAGCTGAGTATTTTTGTCAATCAGTTCCTGCTTTTATACTAATAGTGACCATTATTTTCTTAACTGCTTTACAAGCTTTCTATATTCAGTGTTTCCATCATTGCATTTTTATTTCTTCCTTTCCTTTACTGGTCTACATTTTTGTGGTGAGACTCATTCATTTAGCTGCACAGTAATGCATCCTACTTTTGTTATATTACAAGTTTCTATTAACAGACTTTATTACTGTGTTATCAGTTTTATCAGACTTCTAACACTGAGTCATGTTTACTTTCTGTAATGTATTTCTGTCATCGACCTTAACATGCATTTCTTACATCAAGCAACTCTTCACTCAGATCATTTTCTTCTAAACTGAGGGCACATTCTTTGCTCTCAGCTTCCTGTGTGCATTCTAAAGAAAGTTCCAACACATCATCCACTGAAATTTCTTCAACTGCATCCTGCATCATCCATTACTCCTTCATACATGCCAATCATTCCACATCATAGCCTGCATCTCTGCTTCCTGCGCTTTCCATTGCTGTGCAACTCCAACTGAACTTCTGAACTAGCTTCCTACTGAAGACTCCAAAACATCTGTTACAACTGATCAGATGCTTCCTGTTCCACTTGTTTCTCCCTAATTTGGGAACTTCATTGTTCCATTACTCTGTGACATTACTGGAGCTGTATTTTCTACACAAAACCCTTCACTTCACATGGAATACATAACGTTAGTTTCTATATCTAACTTCTGTTACTAATCTTTTCTACTTTCTCCCATTTTGTTTTTTGTTTTGTATTGTGAAATTTTCCCTATCTGGGTGCCCTTGCCTGTATTTCTCTTCATGTATCTTTGGTGCTGCGTTGTATTGATTAGTTTTGCTTTCTCCTTTGCATAGATACCAAATCTTTCTCTCATGTCTATATTTCTTCAGATGTCTCTCACTCCACCAGTTTCTCCTTAATTTGAGGACTGACTGTTCCATCAAGCTTCTAAACTAAATCTTTCATTTTGCAATTATTCCACAACTTCAGTTTGTATCTGTTTAAGTTCTACCTTATAAGTCATCTGCTCTACATTCCTCTTAGTGTTATTTTTTTGTATTGTGAATTTTCCATATCAGAGTGCACTTGCATGTATTTCTCTTCAAATATCTTCGAAGATGCTTTTTTTCTGTACTGATTATTTGGCTTTCTTCGTTGTATAAGTATTGTACCTTATCAGATCTCTTTCTTTACCACGTCCACGTTTCTTTTTAATACATTTCAAAAGTCCCAGGATTTTATTTTCCCAGTTTGTCTGTTGCTTCTTATTCCAGGCCTCCCAAAGTTTCTTCATCTAAACAACGTTTGGCTTGGGTTTCTTGCATTAATGAATGGAAATCTGCATTTGAAGCTTGATAGTTTTTCTTTTACAAGTATTTCTTTCCTCTAATTTTTCTCTCAATCTTTCTGAATATCTTCGATTTAGAAATTCTGGGCTTCTTTGCATGCTAGTAACAATATAATGTCTTCCTTATCCTCAATGAATGTTAAGGCTCTTTTTTGGCCTATCAGTTATTGTGGAATACTTCCTTCTACAACCGGGAGGGGGGGGTATCCTCCCGAGCCTGGCTTAACCCCATTATAACAATGCTAAAGTATCTTTAGGACCTATACTGCCATTTTTTTCCAGTGCTGGCACCAGTGCATATACCAGGATTAGTCACTTTTTTATCCTGGGATATGTGCACTCACCTGTCTTTTTTAACCTACCTCTCTCCACAACATATACACTGTTATTGTACATAGCACATATTACTGTCTTGGTGAGATTTTGTGAAAACAGGATCCATCACACAAAGGTACTCGCCATGAGTTGACAGTCCAGCAATACTACACTTTTCTTGTTGATTTCTTTCTCTCTCCATTCAAACACCGTGTAACCATCCTAATGCCTTCAGTGCAATGAGGTAATAATCACAGCCATCTGTAAACTTCCAAACCGTAAAGCAACTGTTTTCCTTTCTTAGACT